>NC_137939.1:382500-395000 GCF_963969265.1 Rhamphochromis sp. 'chilingali' | reverse complement strand
CACTCCCCACATTGCCAAAGCTGGCGAGTAACCCCTGTGGCAGCAGACTGTCTTACACAGAAGTACTTTCATACTTGTCTGTGAAAGGTGTTAGAGGACTGCATATCTTTGGTCCTATGAACCACCTTAAATGCATGACACAGGTGGTGGCATCAGTGCTATTATACTACTACTTTTGCTTGTTGCATATTTTTGTTGATATCTGTGGACTCAGGAGTGACAGTGGAAAGAGGAAAAGCACAGATGCGACAGAAAATAAGAAGCTTCAGTCTTATTGATGTGAGACTTTGAAACAGCATGAAGTATACAGCAAAAGTGAAAAGCACTCAAAGGGAAAAACTGAAAATGGGATGTTCCCTTTGGCTGATAATAGTCATTTGCTTTCTATAGACTATAAAAGTCTATAAAAGAAAAGTGATTACAGTTTAGTCATATCAGCAGCCTCCAATAATGCCATTCTGTTAAAAAAAAAAATTAGCCTGCAAAAGTTGGGTTTTATTCTTCTTTACTTGATGACTTTGTTAATAAGAAGCCAGGAGGCAGTGAATGTTCTACCAGACAGACTTGCCCTGATTAGTGCTGTACACCCTTATTAACCTTCAGTGATTACTTCTCATCATCACCATTAGGATGCAGTGGAGTTCCAGGTACTTAAGTAATCATCCAAGAAGATTCCCAACTCAATACAAATGAAAAAGAAACAACCACCCTTGAAAAGAGAATGGTTTAATTAGGCAAAACAGCAAGTTCCCATTTCGCAATGCACAGGGCTTAATGACTATTAGGATTGGCGAAAGCGTCAAAGACAGAATTAAAGGACTATGTCTTTGTCTGTCTGTGTGATGGATTTCTTCAGCCCAAAATCTGCAAAGTGATTTGTGTGGACCTTGGTATCTATGGTGTTTGATTGTGCATGTTGCAGATGCACAGGAGCCACTGGGATGGGAGGTGAACTCTTAAGCTTGCTTAGAAGCATTAGAGATGAGTCACAAAGACTAGGGAAGGAGACGGCGAGAAAAATCATTCTCCGTTCACCTTGGTCTCATAAGAACTTTTGTGTTACTGAATGAGTCTGTGACTACCTGGAAACTGCAACAAGCATGGTAGTAGCTGTTTAGTGCCAAGTTATTTTGTTCCTTCCTAATAGAACAATAGTAAAATTAGATGGTTATTTGTATATTTATTATTTTCGGTGTTGTTAGTAACATTAAGGGACTAAATCTGTGCATTATCAGTATACAGACTTAGTCCCTTAATGGTACTAATAACACCTTGTGTTGTTAGTGGTCTAATAGTAGCCTAATAGTAGCCTAATAACCTTGTGTTGGATAATGGTTTATTTCTTTTGTGCATGTGTGTGAGAGGGGACTAAGAAAGATTTGCAGTCATGTACTTAACACATGTTAACAGTGATGTCTACTGTTGAATGTTTCTCTGACTACCATTCTGTGTTAGTGACCAATTTGTAAGGCAGATTGTCTTTGCCATGTTACATACATGTAACACTGAATTTTGTGGCAACTTATATAATATTTGCAGACATATGGACAATGAGTCAAGTCATAGTTTTGGTATCCATAGAGCTGCAAAGCTTAAATGGCAGTTTTACTTTATTAGTCCCATTAAAGCGTTTAGAAAACATTGCCCTCTGTATTTCATCCCAGCCCTTGTAGAGTAAAGCATGCTGTCATATGGATATGTGTGCTTGTATTTTGCAGTGAAAGCTGGACCCAACATGTATGTCACAGACGCCTTGTTCAACACTGACTCTGACTGATGATGGGAAACTTGTGTCTGTTCTATGTGCAGTACAGGTGATCACAGGGCATTTGGTCCTAGCGGTATAATACTCTGTGGAAACCATGACCTTGAACTACATGTAACGTCATAAAGAAAGAAGTATCTTCTTTCTCAAATATCAAAACTACTAGAGGTTAGTTCTTGTATTGTGACTCCTGGATGGTTTGGGTTTAATGCCATATAGTTATCCTGCTTTTAAAGTGCTTTCCAAACCCTGGATTTCATGAGATGTGCTAAGAGCTAAGATTGCCTTTCAAATGTTTTGTGCAGCCTCTTGCTCTCAAGTTTTGAAGTAAACTTTTTCATGTTTGTGTGCACTACCAAATGTCTGATGCTAAAGATTTTATTCTGCACTTGGGGATTTGTTACTGGGGTTGTTGCTGGGATGTTCTTCAAGGTGATGTAAAAGCCAATGGTGCTACGTAACTAAGCAGTTACTATGAAATGATGATATAAAGTATTTCTCTCTTTTCAGTCATCAGCTGCACCAGTGGTATGGACATTGCTCAGCAGGCTTGTGTGATTTGTAAAGGTTGAAACAAAATTCAATACATGCTCCCCACACCTCCTGAGGAAGCACCACGACGCCTTCACCATCTATCAGTCTCAACATAGCTTCAGAGAATCTCATGTAGATCTCGGACATATTACAGGATTCCAAATCTAAATTCCAAGTTGGTGCACCTGCCACAAACTTGACAGGGTTTCTGTGGGACACAGGAGAGCTTAGCTAGTCTGTTTAGTCTTTTGGCAGTGTGGTTTTGCCCTGGACTATAATGTAAAAAATGTCTGTGAAGCTACAGCAAACAACTGGCAGCTTGATTTGCATGAAACTGCTATTTCACAGTTACAACAACAGTTTCTCACTACACAAATATTGCAATACAAGATGTAATTTTTACAATATACCACAATTAATTGTAAATAATTAATTAATAATTAATTAAACTTTAATCAATTATGTCAATTACTCTTAAACAATGAAAGTTTCTGTTAATCAATAGTAATAACTGTTGTTATTACAACAATTTGTCTTATTTACATTATTATTGACAAGTTTTATAAACATGAGCTACAACTTTAAAATAGCTGTTCAAATAAGTGACAACAAAAAATTATCCAAGGAGTCAGTTCATTATTATATGTCTTTAATTTAGTAATTAGAGATATATTGATAAACTGTTGACTCGTCCTGAGTGTACCCTGCTACCCTGCCTCTATGAAGTCCACAAAACACATATAGACTAACAGGCAAAATACCATTCGCCATCCAATATCCACAAGAGCTGATCTATGATCCACAGTGTCATTGTTCCTCCTGAATCTAAGGTTCGACCAGCAGGAGAACTCTCCTCACCGGTATCCAAATACAGACCTTCTCACCGTGAAGTGTGATCACCCTGAAATTAGAATAAACTCTCTAGTAGAGCTGGGCGATATGAGATTTTTTCATATCACGATATGTTTTTTTCATTTCAGGCGATAACGATATCTATCACGATATAAGCCAAATAACTATATTTGTAAGATTTAAATGTGCCGTTGCTCACAAATAATCAGCAGCTTGTTTTTATTTAAATATTTATTTCCCATAATAAGTTCAACAGGGTAGATGTACTTAAGGAACATGAGACTTTTTCAGATAGATAAAGGCAAATATTGCAAACTACACAAAAGGCAGCCGCTAAAGCGTTTAAGTTTCAAAATAGAACAAATGAAACAGACTAAATTGTCAATTCCACTTAGAAACAAAATATTAATTCTAAAAATAAATCTTAGTTTGTTTTACAGAAGAACAGACAAAACTGACTAACTTTTGTCAATATCAAATAAACTGAGAACTAAAAGGAAATTCTCAATCTCTCCTTGTTGTATAGCTGAGCTTTTCAAACAGTTTTAACAGTTACTTTAGTCTGACAAAAGCCGAATGACGAATCAGCGCTTCCAGTCAGAGACTGAGGCTACGTCCACACGTACACACGTATTTTTGAAAACGGAGATTTTCCGTTTTCGTTTTAAAAATAATCCCGTCCACACATAAAGGCAGAAATGAAGGAAAACGCTGCTATGAACATGCCAAAGCAGCAGGTGGCGCTAGATTCCTAACCGTGCAGAAATGCTGGCCAATCAGAAGTCTAGAAGCCTCGGTGGGAAAAAGTAAACAAAGCTGGGGCATAGAAGCAGAACCGAGTCGTATGTGTGGAGGGACAGTAACTGTGTGTATATGTAAGCATTTAAACACTGCAGAGAGTAGAATTAACAGTATTGTAGAAATTCATTTCACCGAAACAATAACGTGGCGCACAGTGTGACGCATGCACCAGTTTATTGTATTTCCAGACTTGCTTTCGGCACATTTACAGTGCACGCTACTCTGTTTTTTGTCAGACTTGAAATAGCCGAAATACCTTCACACTACGGAACTTCTATGGCTCTTCCGTTCGACAATCTCTCCGGCGTTGGAACCATCATCTGTTTTCTCTTCGGTCACGCTCGGTTGATTTTTCTAGTCGGCACACTCATTTCCTCCATTACGCGCTGGCTGCTTCCCAAACAAACACACGTGTGGCTTGGCACTTGTGCTGTACGTAACAAGTCACGCGACGTGACGCTGCGGCTGTGATTGGTTCGGCTCTGCGCTACTTAATTTGGATTGGCTGACCTTTTTTTTTTTTTTTTTTTTTTTAAAGAGGACAAGAGCGGCGAGGTCTATCGCGATAGCTTAATTTCTCTATCGAGTAAAAGTTATATCGCGATACATATTGTTATCGTTCTATCGCCCAGCTCTACTCTCTAGTCTTCCTTCTGAAAAAGAACAACTACCACCCGAGTCTGCCAATCCAGAAACTCTGTCCTTGACTTCAGAGAAACATTTTAGAGGCATATCAGCCAAGACAGTGCCAGAACAACCAAAGTCTAAAGAAAATTGGGGCGACTCTCGTCCACCCTGCCAGGAGTTGTTTATCTACCCGAGTGACTTCATCCCAGTGATGGGCAGGTCATCCCCTTTGTCTGTTTCCTCTACAGGAGGCAAGTCAGTGTGATATATCCTCAGCTGAAGTCAGCAGCACCCAATTACAGTGCACAGTGCGAAAAGCACCGCTTCCTCCTCCTGAGTCACCTGAGTTTGCCAGAATCATTTAAAGACCGATCAAAAGTCTTGCTCCATGGCCTCATGGAAACCACCCACAACCAGGTGCCCTACATGGGCTAAGGCCTGCTCACCAGATGATCTACCCTTCACTTTGCAGGTAATTTAAACAGCTGGTTTAAAATGCCTTCCCTAAACACGAGTTGTTCAATATAAGTGACATTTAAAATGAAAAAAACAAAATGAAATAAGGTGCCAAATCGTAAGTAATTAAAAAAGCCATGTTTTGGGTTTTTTGGTATTATTTATGTTGTAATGCGTCTGAGACATACTTAGCTATAATGCTATACAGTCCTTAACATCTGCAACAGTCTGTGAAGAAAGCATACTGATGACCTGATCCCCTGAGAAAATTACATCATGCTACTGTGCTGCTGTTCTGTGGGGAGAGTCTGTGTTTCTGCTTGAGTTTCTGTGAAAGTCAGCATATGTCTAGAATATCAACAACCTTTTTACACCTCTGATTGCTCTGCCCTGAGGATTTGAGTGATGAAAGACAAAAGCAGGAGTCAGAGGTGAATTTCAGGGCTTTTCTGTCAGCATGCCCAACCGAGGCTGAAAAAGATTTTCCAGCCTGCTTGCCTACTGCATACTTAGTGCTCTTACATAACACAGACATGAGCCAAGTGGACTTAACTTTAAAAAAAGTTCAATTTTTGCATCTGCTCATTATGTAAACCTGTCTTTGTGTAAACTACTTAATCTTTTGTGTATAAAAATATTAGTTTGCAAGCAGTGCATTTCGTTAGTCATTTTTTGACTGTTTGATCTACTTTAATGCTTCACATATCTGTTTCTAAGAGTCACAGTCTATTTCTACCTATTTCTAAGGGTCTACCTTAAGTGGCACACCGTGACTACAGTAATATGTGTGTATCCCCACTACTTTTGTGAGTAAAAAACTATAAAAGTGTCAAATTAAATAACTTACATTTAAATGGAAAATTTTCACATTAAGTTTGTATTTCATGATATTATAGCATCAAGCATGAAGACAGAAGTTTTACTTCAAAGCTGTCACACCTCCGCTGATCAAACATGAAGCCAAATAACAGAAAGCAGATTTCCTTATACATAGAGATTATGCACAACTTTTTACTTGACATCCATAATATTTTCTTCAGCAAATGGAAAATTTCCCATCCCTCACCCAGGTCATTGTAATATTAATGAGCAACTGCAAATGATAGCAGACAAAAATGTCTTTTATTGTGTTTTCCACAAGACTTCTGGGAGTTTGTGCCAGTAACATTGTGGTTGTAAAAATACAATTTTTAGTAGGTGAAACAGAGAGAAAATAACCCAGAGCCAGCATTGCCTCCAACTTCACAATTATATTGAAATAGAGTCGATTATAAAATATTCATGATTTTTGTTTGTTTGGTTTTGTACCTAAGAACATTATTTGGGATTAGGTTTAATAAGATGCAGTGAATATATCATAGTATATTATAATATATTGTGTTATAGTAAATATACTAATATAATAGTATAGTATTTACTATTATTATAGTAAATATATTTATTGCTAAAATCTCACCTGTAACTGTAAAATGCTTTAGACTACAAGCCACATTTAGCCAGTGGTTCATACAGTGCTTTATTTTCATACATTTTTAAGCACTCCATTCACCTTACAGTTAATAGTAACCACCTAAATTAACCCAACATGCATGTTTTTGGAAGAAGAAGTGGGAAGAAGCCAGAGTACCAGGAGAGACTCCATGAACGAACAGGAATAGCATGCAAACTGCACACAGGAAGATCCCAGCTGACCAGAAGATTCAATCCAGGAACCTTTTAGTTGTGAGGCAACATTGCTGCTCTATAAAACCTTAACACTGAAGCTAATCAAAAGTTCATTTGAAGTAGTAAATGGAGCATGCTCCATAGCAAAACTGTGCCCTGGTTTCAGTTTGGGCACAAGTAGACAAAATGTTGCATTTTACAGGTTTGGAAGGGTGGATGTGCTGTCTTAGTCCCTTTGTGTGCTGGACAGGGGCCAAGAGCACATCTATAACCTTCTTTGTGCCAATGACTGCCTTCCTGAACAGTAGACAGAGAGGTTGCCAAGTCAGTGTTTGGCAGACCAAGGATAAACTCCACCACAGTCGTAGACTTAATCCCCCAAGGAAGATTTCAGATACCTAATGGGGATTAGAGAAACTAAGAAGGCAGGTTGTGGGGAATTTATGAATAGTGAATAAGTGAGTTCAAGGAAGCCAGCAAACAAACAAATGTGCAACAAGGGAAATGTCAAAACAAAAACCTTGGAATTTAGTCATGTGAAAAAGGTGCATACAAGGAAAATAGAGGTTGTGCATCTGAATATGCAGCTGTTGTTGTTTGGTTTTTTTGCTGAGTACTGTCTGAATGTGTGTGACAGCGCAGCTCTGTCTCTGTCCCTGCCAGTCTGTGTGTGTGTGTGTGTGTGTGTGTGTGTGTGTGTGTGTGTGTGTGTGTGTGTGTGTGTGTGTGTGTGTGTGTGTGTGTGTGTGTGTGTGTGTGTGTGTGTGCGTTACTATCACAGCCTTGAGGTGGCCAATAGGAGTCATGAGTCAGAAGTATTATCAAGGTAACAGCAGTGAGCTAGGCAGAGGAAATCGTCACCTTTACCTTAGATTTTCTATCGAAACCCGTCAGATCAGAGATGTTTGCCAAGTCTGTTGTGTGTGTGTGAAAGACCCATTAAGTACTGTCTTTTAATAGGGAGGTTATGATACCAGTCCACACGTGGACGGTTTATAGCAGACATAAAATGACATATGCCCTATGTCTGTATGGTTTATTAACTTATGCTGCTTATCCAGTGTGCAAATGATGCTTCTATGAAAGCTTCTATTCCTCAAAAAATTATTGTTGATTGTTTGTGTAGCCTAGATTCATAATCAATTACTTTCATATATTCTTAAAATGAGAAAGCTAAAAGCAAGCAAGCAAAAATGGGGGGGGGGGGGGGGAATGGAAAAAAACTCCCTAACAGCAAATTTTAAAGGTCAGTATCTATTAATAATTTAAACCATCTAAATCCATATATCTATCTCCAAGAAAGAAAACAATGTTATTTCCAAAATGTCAAATCAATGTTTTACCAGTGATCTACTTAAGGGAAACAAAACTTTATATAGTTACTCTTCATAACTTTTCCAAGGTCATCTAGGTGACTGATCTGTTGTCTGGTTGGATAATAATTTCTCATAGACTGGGATGACTTTGGACTGATAGCATCCTTTCTTCTGCTACTAAACAAACCCGTTTACTCTTATAACCCACAAAGGTTTGCCACTAAAACACAGCTAGTTTGTTTGTTGAATAGAATAGAATAGAATTCAACTTTATTGTCATTGCACATGCACAGGTAGAGGGCAACGAAATGCAGTTTGCATCCATCCAGAAGTGCTTTAGTGATATAGATATATTACAATATATATTAGCAATAATATAGATATGTGAGTATATTACAGAAATGGGTCTATTATGGTATGTTATAATGTACACGGTATGAAGTATGTTGTGAATATTCTATAACTATAAGTATGTACAGGCTGTAGTGAGTACAAGCTATGTACAGGCTATGAACAGGATATAAATATGAAAAACTATACAGAATATGAAATAAATAACTTTACAGAATCTGAGATATACAGCTATACAGAAATGGGAACTATGCAAGTTGTAAACAGTTGTAGGATTAAAGATTATCGAATGTACAGAATGATTATTTACACAGCCTTGCAAGGAAGACAGGATTTAGAATTTTAATGCCCGTGTAGTGTCTTCAGATAATTACAGAGGGCAGTTGACCATGAAATTCAACCCACCTTGTTATTCAGTGACATTTGAATTATTGGAATCGCTCACAGACTCATTGGTTGAAAAGGCCAGCCTCCTGCAGCATGTGTGTTTAGCTGTTCGAGCACTGATGTGTGTGTGTCTGTGTGTGAGCCTGTGTGCATTTTCTTGAACTTGTCTTCTTCTCAGAGCTAGCTTGAGTTTAAGGAGTGGGGATACTTTTCACAAGGTGAGGTCATTTTGGCTATTCTGTTGTTTTACCAAGGGGGCAGTTTACGGCCAGGGACTTAATTGAGCCAACAAAAGGTGCTTCTAAAGATAGCTACACAAGGGCAGAAAGGCATAAAGAAGTGTGTGTGGGTGTGCAGCTGTACGTCTAAATATTAATCATCAGCGATTTATCATTTTCGAACAAGGGTCTATGGAACTCACAGGGTGACTTTATGGTAAATAATATGATGTAATGTATTTTTTTTTTCATATTTTGCTTACATACTGTACATCCCTGACTGCAACAGGATACCAAGTGTTTTCCAATCTGTGTATGAGCTCTTGCCTCCACTAATATCCGAAGCCCTCTGTATCCAAACAATATTTCTGTTGACACAGTTGGGAATGCATATGCTCAGCAAAGCATTAACTAATGTAGGTACACTGACTCTGAACATAAATAAACATAACATCGTTTTAGCATCAGTTTATGTGCTACAGCCTATTTACGTGGCTGACATGGTTTCTGAAATTATTAAAACGTCAAAATAGATTCTGACTCATATACGTCAGTCAGAATAACAACAAACCCAGAAGAGAAATCACTGCTATCTGCTTGAAGGAATAAGGTGCACAGAATATCCACTAACCAATGCAGTTTTGGTTCTCACTATTGTTTGCTGTCAACAGCAGGGGATACAGTGAGTTGTCCTGAGAAATAATCTTTGGTATATCCTGCACCTACTTGTTTTCAGGGCAGAGCTTTTCCACTGGAGCCCCTTTGTTTGTCTTTTCTTTCATGAGTAAAGTTACATGTAGAGATGATTGCCAGAGTCTGTAGACACCCAGACCCACAGAAAAGAATGCAAACAGAAAAGGGCCGAGGTATACGTCACAGTAGCTCAAAGCTTGTAGGTTTAAAATTGTAGCCAAATATTTACCTATGTCCTTTTATTTTTTAGGTTTATGATTAATTTTATAAACATTGCCATCTTTGCTGACTTCAAAATATCTGCATTAGTGCTGTGAAGTATTTTATTCAGGTATGTTACTAGATGTGTGTGGGATCCATTTGGGGTCTAGAGTAAAGGTCCCCTTGGGTCCACTTGGGTCTTGAGACCACAGAACAATAACTTTACAGCTTTATCGTATTCAAAAAGAAGAATAGGACAGGAGAAGGAATGTGCTGATGTTAAGGAATGTTATCTAACACTTCTGGATTAGTTCATATACGATAGAAATACAATACTGTGCAACAGTCTCAAGCTGCCCCTTAGTTATGCTGCAATAGATGTAGGCTGCCGGGGATTCCCATGATGCATTGAGTTTTTCCTTTCCAGTCACCTTCCTCACTCACTATGTATTAACAGACCTCTCTGCATTGAATCGCGTCTGTTATTAACCTCTGTCTCTCTTCCACAGCATGTCTTTATCCTGTCTTCCTTCTCTCACCCCAACCAATCACAGCAGATGGCCCCGCCCCTCCTTGAGCCTGGTTCTGCTGGAGGTTTCTTCCTGTTAAAAGGGAGTTTTTCCTTCCCACTGTCGCCAAAGTGCTTGCTCATAGGGGGTCATATGATTGCTGGCTTTTTCTCTGTATCCATTATTGTAGGATCTACTGTGCAATATAAAGCGCCTTGAGGCGACTGTTGTTGTTATTTGACGCTATATAAATAAAATTGAATTGAATTTCTTTTTATTTTTCTTATTGGTTTGGAGGTCTTGCAAAGTTTTAACACTGGCTGTTTTGTCACTCATTTTCAGTCCAGTCCTTGTACCTGAACACTTACAGAACAATAGTTTTCTTGTTTGTTAAGCCTCTTAAGACTTGACTATGAATCATCCTGGGACAAAAAGGCACCATGCTTTTAACCAGTGTTGTGTCTACACATAACAAACAAATTTTTAATTGTGTCTTTAAGGTCTTTGGAAACAGAAGTTTACTAGAAACTCAGATTTTTCTCCATTTCTTAAGCTCAATCTATGAAAAATTCAAAAGACAGCAAAGTTTAATAGACATAAAATAGTATTCCTGCACCAACAAACGGTTTTGCTGATTTTTAAAAAAATATATATATATAAAAATAAATGAACTGGACAATTAGAGATCAAAATAAATACTTTTTTTGCTTTTAATGATCTACAGCAGATTGTAGACAGTATCTGAAAGTCAAGTCTTGAAGAAATAGGAAAGAAAATCCAGCAAAGAGCTGACACAGGACACGAGACATGCATCTAGACCTTCAGTTGATCCATCGACTGTTCGCTGAAACCTCATCAGAAATGATCTCAGTGCAAGGGTAGCTGTCACAAAGCCATTCTTTAGGAAGGGGAAAATGTGCAGCAGCTGAGGTATACAAAATTACACAATAACTTGACTGAAAATCAGTGGCAACAGGTCTTACAGAGTGATGGATTCAAATTTTAAAATTCAATATGTACGGAAGAGGTCAGGAGAGAGGTACAACAGTGAGTGGCTAAAGTAATCTGTCAAACACAGCGGAGGGTCTGTCATATTGTAGGGCTCCTTTTCAGCCAGCGATGTCGGGAATCTTGTCAGAACTGATGGATTATGAACACTGAAAGCCCCATCAGACTTTGATCCGCCATACAATGCCAACTGCAAAGTATCTGATTGGCAGTTGCTCCATTTTCAGCATGACAATGCAGCAAAAGCATGCCTGGATGGAAAACTCTAAAATGAAAAACTATCATTCATGGATTGGCCTCGCCAGAACCTGTGAGTTCAATATTACTGAAGCAGGACGGGATCACCTTGACAGAGAACAAAACCAAAGGCAGCCAACATCCAAAAAGGAGCTCTGAATGTCCCTCAAAAAAGAGAAAAACACGAAGAACAGTGTTGAAGAATAAACACGATCAAACTCGTTTTTCTCACTTGCAAAATGTGAAGAAATGAAGGGTGACTCAAGACTTTTGCACAGTACTATATGTGACGTAATAAGGCAACTATTTACCAGCTGGTTTTCCACTTAAACGGTGACATCGTATCGATGTTTCCAGCTTGTTTGTGCGAAGAATAGTAATAGTCCTCTGGTGCTTTAATTAAAGACAAAGTTGATCCATTGCGCTCTTTTCTGGCCTCCTGTGGATTCTTATATGCCTCTGCTGGGATGAATCCTGTGGATAACTCAGCTGATAGCACTTGCCTTTAGTGCTGTGTGTGGGGAATAACATTGGTTCAGCAGAGCACACGCACACTGTACAATAAGAACAGCATTCGTGTAAGGAGAAGAAAGCGGTCTGACGTTTATATATTTATTTTCTGCGCATGGTTCTAAATCCTGATCCAGCTTCCCTTAAATGCAGTTTTGGTTCACAATCCGCCCTGCGCAGAGAGAGAGAGAGGGAGAGCGAGAGAAAGAGCGCTCCTCCTCCTCCTTCGTTCCTCTTCCCAATACTCATCCCGAAAGCCAAGGTAATACGGTCCTCACGGCGGAGTCCTCTCATCATTTCTCCCCTCGCATAATGGAAACTGAATGAAAGCAGCTGTGGTACGTCCGTCACCGGTACTTTTCCGCTTCCC
>NC_137939.1:102500-377500 GCF_963969265.1 Rhamphochromis sp. 'chilingali' | reverse complement strand
CAATTTCTTCAATAACAACCACATGCCAGAGGTGAAGAGAAATAGAGACCAAGCTGTGAAGAGTGGGCCAAAATTAGAAATGGAGAAAATACACAAGCATGCATCTATTTTTTGTAGTTAACTGTTTTAACTGTATCAAAAGCAGACTGCAGAGAAGAAACTTGCAGGGCACGCACCCATGCAGTCTCTGTGTAGATTTCCTGTAATGAAATATCAAACAAATATCAGGTATACATTTAAATATTCATACACCAAATGTAACAATAAACCAAACAAGACATCAGCACATACATGTGGCGTACGCAGCCAACAGTTTCAGCTAATTTTCTTCACCCAAAACATTTTATTACAGACTGTAGATTGTGATGTGATAAGTAGAGCACAATGCCATCAGTGAACATAGTCTTTGATTAAAGATGTTACTTTCTGTCTATATTCTTGAGGTTTTATGTGATCTCTAGGTTTTGCACAACTGTAAAAAGACTGGAACAAGATTTTGATATAGTACCGTTTATCAACTGCTTATCAAAAATGATGGTATAATCACGCCTCCTTACTTACATGGTGGATGTCGCCCCTACTAAGATCATGTACATGTCTACATTCAAATGTTTACACTGTAACTGATGTGTTTTTTCCCCTTGAATGAAGACTTATGTTCAGCATAGTTTGTTCTGTAACTGAGTACACCTTTATAAAGTAATTATGTGCTGCCACGTTTAGTTTTACATCTACGCTGCTGAATTGTGGACTTATTGTAAAGGTAGAAAAATCAGAAGCAATTTTCCAGGGCTGTGGTTTCCAAGTAGGTTACACAGCAATAACGTGCAGAAGTTTCATGTTTCTGCTCATTGTAGTGATATAACTTACAACCGTCTCAATTATCAGCAGAGAGACGGTGTCCACAGTGGAGTACCAAAGCACAGAAAAAGAGACCACAAATGAAAATGATGAGTTTCACCCTGCGGGATCTTCATAATCACTAACTATAATGTCAAGCAACATTCCTCCTGTATAAATATTCAAATAGCTCAGGTTGAGTCATGAAAAAAAAATCAATTACTTGCTTTTACCGTACAAACAGCAACAGTAATAGGGGGGGGGGGGGGGGGGGAAGGACCCCCCGGGATTAAATGCAGCATCTGCTGCTTAATACATAACAGTACCATGTGTAATGGGTAACATTTATGGGGGTGTTTCACCCCAGAGACGGAGCTCTTTTGGTGTGACAACATCAGTTTTTGAATGATGCCCAAAGTCTAAACCAAGTCAAGTTCCAACAAATAGGATATATATTTAATCAATAGTATGAGTCAAGAAACCATTAGTTTATAAAAGGAGTCACAGAATTTTAATATAGGATTATTCTTTAATTATAAAAACTGTTAATAATTATTTTATTCAACAGCATTATCTTATTTACAAAAAGGGGCTTGAACTGTTAGAGGATGTATATATTGCTCTTTAAAACATATTTTACATGTTTTGCCTCTGTTAAGAGGACTGTTGTGCAAAACAACAGTCTATAGCCATTCTGTGAACTTGAGCCAAATGCTATAGTGTGGTGACATGCAATAACCCAAAGAATGTTTAAATAATACTCTGTTAATGAGGCTATACATTTTATAAAGTGTAGGTCACTATTGTTATTTCGATTCATCCTCTAGAGGCCTTGAATGTGCAAATGTATTCTTAATACATTAAAATATAGAATAATAGAGCCCAGCTGTCAAACATACATTGATATTGCCATGCACACTAGCAAAATTGCAAGCTTGCCATCTATCTGAAGTTGCAACAGGAGCAAAAAATGTACTTTTTTGTTGGGAACAGTTGATCCAAAAACCTCAATAGAGCTCTAAAGGTCATCATAAACTTCATATAGGAATAAATAAGAACAGAGTAAACTGTTCAAAAAGAGCAATACACTGGTTAGTGGTGTGTGGGTACCTGCTGCTTGTATTGTGTGTCTGAGGTCACATAGGTCAATGCTATCCTGGAGTCTTAAAAAAGTGGAAGTGATTCCTCTCAGCCTGCCTGGATTCCTGCTCAGATTCTCCTTTCTTTTTGGCATCAATTTCACCCTCTTTTCATACAGAGGTCTGGATGGTTGCCCATTTTTTGAAAAGTGATATTGAGCACCAAGCCTTTCTAGCTTTTTCAGAAATCCATTTACCTGGCCACCTGTCAGCTAGGGGGCGGGGAATGTTGTGGCCAATGTGACTGTGAAGGGTAATTTACAGGGAGGGTCTTTCAGCAAGGTATTTTATGCATGTACTCTAGTTTGCTGCCGTCTTTTCATCCTTGGCATGCTGTGCATGAAAATGCTTCGCTGTCATAGGACGCTGTGTCCTGACTAACTTAATCTCGACTAACTGGGCAAAAGTGATTGGAGTGATGCTCGTGGTGTCGAAGCAGGAAAACCGTACGTCACACGTGTGAACATTTAATTATAGGAACGGTCTCTCTCCCTCCTTTCCTGTCTCTCTCTCACTGTCTGTCACAGCTGATTGCCTTCAGCAATGGTCCTTCCAAACCTACAACACTTGTGCCCACTCCAATTCAATTACCAGCAGGCTCTCCATGAGGAGCCTGAAAATGAGTTGGTGATTATCAGTTTCCAGGGTGTTTAGCAGCATCCTGGACAGCTGATGGCTGCTTCCCACACCAAGCTCTGAGACTCTTCTTATCATTTCCTGAAACATTAAGACTTCTCTTTGTGATGAGCGAGGGACTGCCTGATACATACAAACTGTCGGGTAGATTGTTTGCCTGTTTCTAACCCCGGCAGTAACACAGCTTTTGGTGACTCCTATGACTTTGGTCCAGACTAAAATAACTGTTGGATGGATTGCCATTCATAGTTTATGGTCCCTAGGCAATGAACTGAAGTCACTTTATTATCCTTCAACTTTTCATCTCATTAAATATCTTCCTGAGATCTCACATTTCATCAGGCTCAGTTGTAATAGCGGTTAGCATACTAACATCTTAATTCTAGCTGTAGAAATTATGGGAAAAATAACACTTAAAGACCTTTTAATTCATCCAAATTATACTTTGACACATGTGACCCACTGAAAAATCATTCCTAATGCGTGTTTTGATAGCAATCGCCTCCCCCAGCAGGATACTCCATCCTGCTACAGCAAAGTAGATAAATTTTTTTTTTTTTTTAAATAAGCTCCAAAGTGACTTCAACAATGCAACAAAGAGCCCAAGGTGTTTATCCTGCTTCCTGACCTCCCATATCCCAATTCAATTAAGCATCCACGGGATGTGCCAGACTAAATCCCTGCCACACGACAACCCAAAGGACCTGAAGGATCTGCCATCCGTCTGCCCCAAAGGTCATGTGTGCTGAGTAATCAATAAAATCAGATCTTCCTCACATAGGTCCCAGCTGGCTTAGTGGCACGAGTGGGACCTGACAAATAAAAGGAAAATGGTATTGATGTGGTGGATAGATGTAAACACGCTCTTCTCCTTGGTTTCACTGCACTGCATTAAACAGATTTAAGAAGACAAGCACTTGGCTAAGCATTGCTTCTGTTGTTTTATTGGCCCTGTTGGCTGTGAGCAAACACTGAATGTAAACAATTATGGATTAGACTGTATTGTGTCTGTTGGTCAGGCGTACTTATTACTGAGTGGATAATAAGTGCTTAAATGATTGTGAGTGATAGTTCTCCATATATGTAGCCAAGTTATAGAAATAAATCACTTCTCATTTCCCTGTAGAGATAATGATAAACCAGGTGTGAATACCTCTGAATAATCCTCCCAGGCTTTTGAACAGGTAGACATCATTGTTCCAGTTTTTTCCTGGGTTTTTGTGCTCTCACTCTTGCACTGGCGTATATGAATTTGCTCTCATTCACACACTCCCATTTCTATGTCTTTCTGGGTTTACTGTAATTCATAAACTGTGTTCTGTGCTGATTATCCAGGGTGACAAAAGCAATTGTTCTGCTACACTAAATCTGTGGGGATTAATGCTCGTCTCTGGAGCCATTCCCTCTGGTTTCCTGTATGTGTGTCTCTGTGTGGGTTGTCTTCTTCTCTCTACTTACTTCATTCGTTGCCATTTAATTTGGTGAGTTCATTTATTTAAAAAAAATAAATAAAAAGGTAGCACTCAGTTAACAATTGTATTTGACCTCTGCTGCGTGCTGCTGTTCTTATGTCAGTACATGGATGCAGGATGTGTCCTTCACAAAGCTATGAAACAACTTTTTTCCCACATCCAGATGTCTTTGGGGGATTACACATGCTAAGGGATTAATCCTGCCGTGTGCCATATGACAGCACCAAGCACTGAGAGGAGCACAAAAGTCAAGTCATGGACTAACGCCACTAATAGATTTCAGTAAGCCTTTTTTTGCCTTCAGAGGTTGACTAGTGGCTATATTAATTCAATTCCCAAACCCCTCTTGTAAGTAACCCATCCTCTACCTCTCGCTCTGTGAGGAGCAAGGCCATGGTCTACTGGCGCTCAATAAGAAGTCTCCTCAAAGGATTTTGACTAGCCTCGTTTCACAGGAGACAATGTGCATTATGTTTTAATCTTATTAGCATTGAATTAACACCGCATCAATGACCTGCTCAAAACAGAGTGCAGTTAAGTCCATCCAGCTTTCAGCTGTTATGCAAAACAGATTTAGAAGCACTTCTGAAGGAAAGAGAATCATCAAAGGTATTCGTTACCTCTGGACAACCTACCATGTTGAATGCATCATAAGGAAGCCGCTTTAGCTTTTAAGGGGAGATGGTCCGTAACCTTGGTATCGCACACAAGAACAATATACTTCAATCTTTCACATGAGGGACAATTGAACATGTGCGGTGTGTGCAAATTGATTTTGTTTCTGTGCAGAGGCTCGGTGGATAGGACATAACCTCTTTGTCCAGATGAAGTGTGCTGTGCAGAAGTGGTTCATTCTGGAAATGGGACATAGGAGAGGCCATCTGAGTATGAGGAAAAGTAATCTGCATGTACACCATGCGTATTTGTTAAAAGCTACATGATGTCATAGCATAAAATCAATCCACTGATGAATCATTGAGAATCTAATCTGCAGAAGTGTCCATTTAGAAACTCGAAACTTAATTTATTTTGTTTTGTATAAATCTGGGTATCTTTTTGAAATAATTTTGTAACATAAATCATTTTAGCAAAGATGTTATTTATCTTTATCTGTAAATTTAATTTTACAGGCGAATACTAAAAAGCTCAGTTTCATACTTAATCTTAAATCTTATCAGGCTTTATTGTTCGGCTGTATTACTGCTTCCCCTTCTCTTTGCCTCTTCATAACACATCTCAAGTCTTTTACTCATCCTATTGCCGTGTCTGTCTCTCTCCGCCTCTCATATTTCATTTCTTTCCACCTACTAGGTAATATTGATATTGTGAAAACTAATTATAAGAAGTCTTCAGACCTCAATTTGTTTTTAAAAGTGGAATATTTCCTTATCGAGTTGTGCATTGCAGTGCCCCACAGTCCATGTGGAGCTTGCATATACTCTCCCTTATTTTCTGTCTCCCTCCCCCCCTCTTCAGCACACACACACACTTTGAACCTGCATTGCTGCAGTGTACAAGCATCCACTCAAACCAGGCTATATTACAATTAATTTGTCAGAGTTTTTGCTCAATGCTCTATAGCCTCAGGCATGTGCAGACACAGCAGGGGAATCATATCTCCCCAGCATGTTTATGAGGTGAAAGAGAAAACTATCCGCTGTTCATTATTAATATTACAAAAACCAAAGGGATGCTGGGAAGAGGGCTGAAGTATAAGGACAAATACAGCCCACTGGTTTGATCTTTGCTCCTGTACATGCGAACAGCTAGTGCACAAGATAATCACATTTCAGAGAGTATTCTTGATAATGAGTGGAAAAACACTTGCTGGAGTCTGTACTTCAATAAAGTTAATGCAGAAAATTTCCTTTGCTGCTCTGGTTGTTGGGAAAAACAAAACTGTATATCTTTATGGAGGCTCTTAAAAAATAACACAGCAGGGAAAGGACACATCCAGTGTATTTAAATTTTTTCTGACACTCTGTATTACTCTGGGCAGACTTAGGATTCAGTGGGATGAAAGGATAGAAGTGAACTAGTGAACTATGAAAAGATGGCAGCAGAACTTGACTCGGTGTGGCTGCTGAAGAACTGCTGTGACCAACATGGGCCACAGAAAAATAATACATTAATATTACTATTACTTTTGCTAGCAAGTCCATAAGAATGAATATACAGGCTCAAAAAATGTGCTTGATGTAAGGGCTGCGTTATCGACCCACGAAAAACAAAAGAATGAATCAATTTTATGACCAACAAAATCTGTCACGATGTTTGATAAACTAAGCTCAGCAGTCAGTCTCAGCCTCCATGCTGTGAAGCTGCGTTCACTTGTCTTTAACAAAATATCACAGTCAAAATTACTAACAAACCAATGTTTCATAGAAAGTGTTGCACTGCCTGCAGTCTCTGTGTATGTTCATGCACACAGACAGTTGACAGGCGCTATGATAGTTTACAGCTCTGCTAGGAATTTAAACATGAATTGATTACCAAAGCTGCGTATGGTGGAGCTGACACTCGCTGCGTTGTAACGACGCTGATCATCATTTTAATTTATTTTATTTTGTTTTTTAATGGCTGCCTCCTGCAGGATATCATGCCATATCGTATGTCAAAGCTCAAATCATCTCAAACTGGTTTCTTGAACATCATGATGAATTCACTGCACTCACACGGCCTTCACAGTCACCCGATCTTAATCCCACAGAGCACCTTCGACATGTGGTGGAATGGGAGATTCACATTGTGGACAGGCAGTCAACAATGATGCTATCATGTAAATAAGGACCAAAATCTATGATGAATGCTTCCAACACCTTGTTGAATCTATGAAGAATTCTGGCAATTGGGAGGGTTGACCTGTAGAAAACTGGACCCTTATAAACTATCGGGCGAGTGCAAACTACCAGTTTGAAAATGAAATCTGCATAAATATGAACAGTTCAAACTCTGAGTTCTGGACATAGACGGCGAACACTTTACAGTGGAGAGATTCCCTGAAGATGATGTATGAATTATACCGTCAGAGATAGTTTGTTTAATAAAAGTATGAATACATACTAAACTTGATTTAGATCAAAAAGCAATTTTCTTATTATTGAATACTGAATAAATGTCACTTTTTATTTTTTATTTATCAAGCACTCTAAATGATAGCATTTGTTAGGGATTATATTATCCCTGTGATATACAGGGATAATATAATAATCCCCAAAATTAATATTTTCACATTATGCACTGATTTCTAGTGATATTGCAAAGCCACAAGGGAATTAACTGCAAAACATGTCAGCAACTGTGCTGTCTATAAAACACAACCCATAAAAATGGACCAATGTTACTTTCAAAAACATTTTTTTGCACAAACTTTATCTATATGTGCTTAACCCTGGAGAACCCATGGGGTCGGCTCTGACCCCATGGGTTCTCCAGGGTTAAAATTGCTCCCTAAAAGTTTTCCCACTGGCATCCAGAATGAAATAGGGTTGTATATAACTTTATGAAACTGTAACACTAATAACACTACATTTATGAATAGTAAAACTGGAAACATCCAGATAAACATGGAGTATTTAGGCCTGCTGTTTCTGGAAGATATGCCTGCCGCTCTGCTGTGTTACAAATTAAAAATGTTCTCAAAGTGCTTTACAGAAATTTATTTGGCCACTAAATCAGCATCAAGTGGTTACAAAAAATGCAAACTCTAGTGTCCATTAACTGCTCAAGATAATAAATCCTTTTATTTCCTGTTTATGCAACACTCTATATCTCTCTTTTATAACCTTCTATCCATTTAAAGTGATTGGTCTGCATGAGTAAAACCCCACTGCTGCCCTAAAGTATTTATCTATGCATTCCAAGTTCCTATCCACCCACCTAATCAGTTCCTAATGACTAGTGGATGGTGGTGTTAGCTCCAGCCTAATGTGTGGATATAGATCAGACTTTGGTGATGGATGTCGTAGTCTGGGCCGTAATGAATGCTTCCAGACCAGGCAGACTAGGCTTGCAGCAGGTGGCTGTAAGTGGAGCAACAGCTTTCCAATAACTCCTCTTAACTGGGCACACTGTGTCCAGACAGTGCTCTGGACACACTCACCTCTCCGCCTCCACCAGCGGCATTCTTTTCACACAAGATTAGACAAATTGGGTGCAAATAAGAGCCAAACACTTAAAAACAAAGTACTGAGTAAAAAGAGTAATATAGGGCTTGTGTGATTAATGTAATAAGAAACAATAGATATCACACCAGAAGCTTGGGGACTGTGTGTCTAGCTGTACTGTAGGGGAGCTGTGACTTTTAAACAGATGCAGATGAGTCTGGGCTGCTATAATTAGCAGCGAGTTGGGTTGTGAATTTCAACTTTCACTTTCTTAAAAGCTGTATCCTTTCCACAGTCTTTGCAGATGATTTATCCACGATTACTCAGTGTTAGGCTTGTTTGTTTTTACCGTTGCTGTTCATTACCAGTGCTTCTGACCACTGTGCCCACAAACTGCTTTCACCTGCTCCCTTATTCATGAGAGGTCACCACTGATTCGGCGTAACCTCAGAGGAATTTGTCTCCTACCAGGATTGAACCGGAGAGCTTTTGCTTATCAGGTGAATGTGTAATTCACTATGGAGCCACCTTCTGACTGATGTCCCCACGAAGGTCTGAGAAACAGACGACATGAAGGTCTGAGAAACAGACGACATGAAGGTCTGAGAAACCAGTCATTGTTAACCACTTTGTTTTAAGGGAGCTTGGAATCTCTTTGAAAAGACATGCGTGTTATAAAAATGTGACGTGAGATACAAAATAATACATTTAAACTTTTACAGTTTCCGAGTGAAATATGAGAATGTAGCTTCATACTTTTGGAGCTTGATCCATTCAAAGAGCACTTAAACCTCATTCACAGAGCACCTGTGAAAAAAGGGTAAAACTACCCATATGGAAAAGAAATAGTAAAAACTTATATGTGATTACTCGTGAAAGTGGCCACTTTCTCATTACTTTCATATATTGTTTTAGTAAGTATCCAAAACATACAAGTTTCATTATATAATTTTTCAAGGGATCTTATATGCTTTTCATACAAGTTTCACACAAGACAGATACAAACTTTATAAGATTTATATATATCTTTTCCATATGGGTAATGTCACAGTGTCCTGTGACCTGACACTGTAAGTACTGTATTTAAATGCAGAGAGCAGAGGTGACTATACTATGGGCTCTCAGATTTCTAGGAGAGTAGACAATTTGTTCAATAGGCCCTTATAAATAAACACTGTGATAAAAGGAGACATGATTTGTTTTGGTACACAAATTCAATTTCTACCTTCAGTTTTCATTTCATCATGTTTCATTGGTCTTAAAAGTGAGTCTGGTTTGCTAAGTACACAGAACAGAGAACAGCCCCTATTTTAAGACATTAAACTGTCAGCAATACAGATTAGGAGCTGATAATAACCAGGACCATTATAAACCAAATGAGTGTTTTGTGGCTTTCACCTGTTTTTGTTTGTGACACAGATCTTATTTTCAGCTCGCTGTGAGTCTGCTGTTGTCATTAACAGTTGCTCTGGCTTAGCCTTCTGTGCAGTCACCGTAAGTGCACCTCGTCATGTATGCACATCACATGGAGCGGAGCTGACAAGAGACCATAAGTGCAATCAAAGTCTTAACAAGTGTTGAAGAAGGAAAGAGAGAGGACAGTTGGGGAAAGCGGTTTTCAGATGTGTCAACTCACTTGACCCCAGTTTGCAGTTAAGTCAAAAACTAATCCAAACATACAAAGCTGTTGGCATCATACTTGTTAAATACCTCCAAAGTACTGGCCCTTTGCTGTTAGCTTCTTCCTAAGCTAGCTTTCCACCAGCAGGTGCGCTGCTGCGGACAAAAGGTGTTGTAAACACGTCTACACGCTGTCGCCCAGTTTAGCCTTTAAGTCCAGATTTGACAGCTATCAAACCAAAATATTGCATCCTTAAATCTGAAAGGTATCAAAAAAAGTAATCTTTATTATCCATATATGTACGTATACATAGCTACAAATGCAAACATTATATATAAATTGTACATTTGAGTTTTTGTGGCAGATATCACTCTGTTCACGTATGCAAGGAGTAAAGACTACAAATGGATCCCCGTGGCACACCTGTAGTAACATAAAAGACGAGTCTACTATCTAAGATCTAAGTTTACACAAGCATATTTGCACATTCGCTGTCTAATGCTCATACAACTGATCTAGCATTACATAGCTTATTAAAGCTCAGATTTAGATTGTATCTGTTTTATTAACCACTCCAGTTTACTTTCATAGGGAAAAAGGTTGCTAACTGATCACCAGAGCGCGAGAAAGCTTCACCTCATTTTGCTGTTTTATTTTTAAAAAATTGAGCTTGTGCTCACATGTTAACTCTGTAAGCTGCACAGATTCTACAAACATCCATGCATCCTCGCACTTGAACAGTGGGGGGCTGGAGGCGGGGTAGACCCTGGACAAGATGCCGGTCCTTCACAGAACTCGCAGACAAACGACATGCTTCGAACCACATCAAAAAGTGCCATAAACAATTACAACCCAATGCACTCAAAGAAAAAAAAAACTAGCCACAATTACGAAAGTGTAAATATTGGAGAGCATTGTGTACAGTGCAACAGAGACATTTTTCTCAAGGTGCAAAAGTAGATCAATGAGCTCACCACACACTGGGACAGTTGGAGGTGCCGACTGTGACTGCAGAATCTCATCAACACATTTCAATTTGTTTGGCAGCTTTTGCGTAAGATCATGCTTTACAACTAGCTGCACAAGAGGATTTAAGGGGGGGGACACTTCCTAAATCATAATGAAAGATGTCAGTCAGTGTCCTCCTCATTTGTACTAGTTAGACACATTACTGCAGACGCATTATACTACTAGTAAGCGAGCTTGGTCCTTACTGCAGTCAGACATTAAGATTTGAATTTTATCGTAACGCTGACACTGCACACACAGAGAGATGATCAGGGAACAAAATATATTGTTTTAAGAAGGGGAGAGCAGTGATTGCCAAGTGTGTCTGTGTGTATACGTGTGTCTCTTCTTTTCCCGTGGAGAACCTCTTAGTTGTAAACTTGGCCTGTGCTCCAGACTCCAGCTGTGAGGTCATTGATGTGTGTTCTATACAGAAGCCATGCTGGGAAATGCTAACAGATTTGAGCCAGGTCCCATGGAAAAGCAGACACACCAAGACCCTGGCCAAATGTTATTAGAAATTCACAGATGGCCTCTTTTGAGGATTTATCATCTCAAATATATGTTTTTTCTGTATGTGTACCTATGTCTGTGCACGTGTGTATGCAGGGATTCATATGTAGGTTTATGGATTAAAACAATGATATTGTTCAAAAGAGCTTTGTATCCTTTGCAGCTCTGCCTGTTTTAGGATTTTGGAATAAAGCATGTTTGAGTTTCAGACATCACGGTGTGCAGAGGCGTGTTGGCCTAACTAGTCAAATTGTTTGCATGCCATCACAGGCTATCAAATAGTCTGTGTTTTTCCTAAAATATCAGATGATGTTTGTGTTGTTTGATGGAAAAGCTCATTTTTCTCAATTTTATTTTATTTGCTAACATCCAACACTTTGTTCACAATCAAATAAAGTAAATCAGCTTGTTAATCTTCTATTCCCCTTAACAGTGTTTGTCATTTCTTTTTGGACAGCAGCTATTATGATTGGTGGTTGCTGCTATTTTTAGCTTCCTTTGCCATGAATGCTCCGCAATCTTCTTGTGTTCCCTGCAGGTGTGGAGACTAAATAGAAGAAAACAAGGCTGTGGTGATTATATTAGAAGTCTGCAACTCAGCCAAAAAAGCCAACAAGACCTCAGGGTGCGATGAAGAACGAGGCTAATATTAATATGCATCCTCAGGTTCACACTTGAAATACAATTATTGCTATTTTTCCACACCAGCTGTGTGGGATGACGCTGTTGATACCAGTCATTTTGTGACCACCTCGACCCAGAATTATGTCTCCTACTAGTAATTGATTACTATGGAATTAGCTGACTTCCTCTAAAGGCACAGAAGATTAGCAAACAGTAAAGCCAAGCATGTTGGTACTTACCTCACACTGATGTGAGTGAGTGCAGAGTCTTTAGAGCGGCTCTTAAATAGCATAGTGCTGCTGCTGCTACTTTAAATGTTAAATTTGCATGAGTGCATTAGTTACAGTGCAGACCGATACAGTACTATTTTCTGATCAAATCTTATGTCTCTGCCAGTTGGACCTGTTTTGTTGTTTTTGCTTGACCTGTCCAGAGAATGATTCAGAAAGACGGAGACAGAAAGGGACGAGAAGCGGTATCCATTGGAGACTGATGCAATTACGATTAGACCAAAGTCAGAGGACGGTGCTATTCATCAGGCCATTTATGAGGGGATCATCAGATAAATACTTTAGTAAGTGGAGGCCAGTCACAGCACGGGGTGATTGATGTGATAGCCATATAATCCAATAAGTGGCTGTGGTCCCTGCACTGCAACATTACAAAGATGTATAGCAAAACTAGAAATCACATTTGAAATTGTTTGGTAATTTGGCCACGGTAGATCTGACTCGCTCTGAGTGTCCATTCTGTAAGCGCATTTATTGTGTTTAGTAGAGCTGGGCGATAGAACGATAACAATATGTATCGCGATATAACTTTTACTCGATAGAGAAATTAAGCTATCGCGATAGACCTCGCCGCTCTTGTCCTCTTTAAAAAAAAAAAAAAAAAAAAAAAAGGTCAGCCAATCCAAATTAAGTAGCGCAGAGCCGAACCAATCACAGCCGCAGCGTCACGTCGCGTGACTTGTTACGTACAGCACAAGTGCCAAGCCACACGTGTGTTTGTTTGGGAAGCAGCCAGCGGGTAATGGAGGAAATGAGTGTGCCGACTAGAAAAATCAACCGAGCGTGACCGAAGAGAAAACAGATGATGGTTCCAATGCCGGAGAGATTGTCGAACGGAAGAGCCATAGAAGTTCCGTAGTGTGAAGGTATTTCGGCTATTTCAAGTCTGACAAAAAACAGAGTAGCGTGCACTGTAAATTGTGCCGAAAGCAAGTCTGGAAATACAATAAACTGGAGCATGCGTCACACTGTGCGCCACGTTATTGTTTCGGTGAAATGAATTTCTACAATACTGTTAATTGTACTCTCTGCAGTGTTTAAATGCTTACATATACACACAGTTACTGTCCCTCCACACATACGACTCTGTTCTGCTTCTATGCCGCAGCTTTGTTTACTTTTTCCCACCGAGGCTTCTAGACTTCTGATTGGCCAACATTTCTGCACGGTTAGGAATCTAGCGCCACCTGCTGCTTTGGCATGTTCATAGCAGCGTTTTCCTTCATTTCTGCCTTTATGTGTGGACGGGATTATTTTTTAAAACGAAAACGGAAAATCTCCGTTTTCAAAAATACCCGTGTACGTGTGGACGTAGCCTCAGTCTCTGACTGGAAGCGCTGATTCGTCATTCGGCTTTTGTCAGACTAAAGTAACTGTTACAACTGTTTGAAAAGCTCAGCTATACAACAAGGAGAGATTGAGAATTTCCTTTTAGTTCTCAGTTTATTTGATATTGACAAAAGTTAGTCAGTTTTGTCTGTTCTTCTGTAAAACAAACTAAGATTTATTTTTAGAATTAATATTTTGTTTCTAAGTGGAATTGACAATTTAGTCTGTTTCGTTTGTTCTATTTTGAAACTTAAACGCTTTAGCGGCTGCCTTTTGTGTAGTTTGCAATATTTGCCTTTATCTATCTGAAAAAGTCTCATGTTCCTTAAGTACATCTACCCTGTTGAACTTATTATGGGAAATAAATATTTAAATAAAAACAAGCTGCTGATTATTTCACATTTTACTTGTGAGCAACGGCACATTTAAATCTTACAAATATAGTTATTTGGCTGATATCGTGATAGATATCGTTATCGCCTGAAATGAAAAAAACATATCGTGATATGAAAAAATCTCATATCGCCCAGCTCTAGTGTTTAGTACGATGCTTGAGAAATTGTCCGGATCTGTTACTGTTGGAATGGTTTGATGTTGCTAAACAATGGGGACTTATTGATCGATGTCCCTTAATCCATCTCTTTGATGTGCGTGTCTGTGTGTGTATATCCATGCATCTTTTCGCCCAAAGCCCAATCATTTTGGGATTAACAAGTTATCGAATGGCCTTATGAATATAATCCTGATTTGATTTCTTCATGGTATCATTTTTTCTCCTGCTGCTGTTTCCTTAGTGCATTCAATTTAATATCAGCACATTCAATTTGCTGGGTTTTATGGAGGCTTTCGGCACCTTTGCTTCCTGGCAGGGAAAGAAAATATTGGGGCCAACAGTTATCTTCAGTCACTCATCTGAAAAATAGACTGTAATTATTGTAGTTGCGCTATCCGCACCGAAATTCAATGTTACCACTGAAAGTTAGGACTTCGTACTTACCGTTCAAATGTGAAAATACACTCGGTGCATCACAGTCTGCAGAAGTCTCTCTTGCTCTGGGGTTTGAACACCTATTGGCATATATCACACATGCAGGATAAAAATAGAAACCATCTACACTCCCATCATCAGCCGCCTCCTCCTCTCTAACACCACCTTCCCTCCCTCCTATTATCTCCTCTATCTCAACACATCTCTCTCTCTCTCTCCTTCGGTCTCCTCCCCACCCCATTCACATTCATGCTACACAGCTCTCACACACCACTGTGCAGAATGCACTGTATATATGTTCCAACAGTCATGGTTGCGTGCATGCTAGTTCAGACGAGGTATAATCTTTCTTTTCTTTTCCTTTTTTTAGGTGTCATATTTTTAAACTTGTCATCTGCTGCTTGGCTGTTTGTGTTTCCGTGGTAACCCTAGGCTGTAAATGAGAATTATCTGTTGAGTGCATAATTATAACGCACGCGCACATTCAGAGCAGCCGCAGCAGAGATTCCCACCTAAGAGCATCAGTGGTAGAGAGTTAAGAACCTCACTGTATTCTTGCTCCAAATGTGTGCACCTCCATCTGTTTCGTTATCGCCATTTCTTCGTCTCGATTTCTCGTTCATAACCACAGCTATATGTTTAATTACAGAGATGATAAAATACCGTCGTGAGAGCGTCTTTCTCTCCATTACGCCCTCTTTTTCCCCCTCTGTCAAACTATTCTTCTTTCTGCACCGCGTGTGCGGTTAATACACTGACTCATTGTGCGTGCCCCCATCTACAGCTACACCTGTTGTGGCTCTAATTGTATAGTGTGACTGTTAATCACGATCAGATTGTCGTCCACATGGCTGTATGCGACTGCGCCTTTGTGAAACTCGGGCAGGAACCAGCTGTTACCGTGAATAGCTCTTGGCTTTCACGAGGACCGTTTGCCAGCTTTTGGTTGAGGTTCGGGTTGGTGCATGTGTGAAATAAATTGAACATCTACTCCTTGGCCCATTAGTTCTGAGATTCCATTTCGTTTTCCTGGTATCTTTGTCTTGTGCCTCCTCTCTGTCTTTATAAAGAAGTGTACGCGCGTGTTTATGTGTGAATGCCTCCCTACAGGCTCCTTGCTGCTGATGATTGCACTGGCCATTTCCCTCTGAGGCTCTCCCTGGATGACAAATTCACACATCTGTTATCAGCCTCCTCTTTTCCACAAAATCAATAGTCCCTCCTCAGTTTTCTCTGTATGTAGGGGAGGGTGTTGCTGCACTGTCTTCTTTTCACCACTGTAAATGCCCACGACTAACCACACACACGAAGAAAACCATGTCAAATTTAAGTGAGACCACGTAACGGTTGTTGAACACCAGGTACAAAAGCCACAAGTAGAGATGATACTAGTGGTTAATGTGAGACTGTAGCATGAGAAGAGCACCAGTAGAGAAGTGCCATTAAGTCTGCTTAGTTACA
Organism: Rhamphochromis sp. 'chilingali'; assembly: GCF_963969265.1. Lineage (NCBI taxonomy): Eukaryota > Metazoa > Chordata > Actinopteri > Cichliformes > Cichlidae > Rhamphochromis > Rhamphochromis sp. 'chilingali'. The sequence goes on along the minus strand of NC_137939.1, from coordinate 361,473 downwards.
CAACAGATTCTTTTTAAAGTTCAGCCAGCATGAGTTACTGAATGTGTCACGCCAAGTAAAATATACTGAGGAAAAACCTGTTTTGCCTTTTTATGACTTGTATTTGTCAAGGACGTGTTACTGTGTTATTTCATCTTTCAAACTTGCATGATTTAGCACAGATAAATAAAAGAACAGGCAGAAGTACACAGGTTTATGTCTCTGTGTTATTATATTTGTGTGGAGCAAAGAAGGGAGAAGAGAAGGGGAGGAATGTGTAGTCGGCTACTTAATTAGGTACACCTGTTCAACTGTTTGTTCGCTCAAGGATCTGATTAGCCTATCCCATGCCAGAAACTTTGACTGTGGCGTGGTTGTTGGCACCAGAGAGTCTGGTATGAGTATTTCAGAAACTGCTGGGACTTCCCCACACCACCATCTCAACGGTTTACAGAGAATGGTCTGAAAAAAACAAAAAATCTCCAGTGAGCAGCAGTTGTGTGGGAGAAAATGTGTCATTAATGCCGCAGGTCAGGGAAAAATAACCAGAATTCTGATACGAAGGCAACCAAGGCATGGAGATGAACTTCTCTGAATGTCCAACACTTCACATTTTAAAGCAGAGCTATAGCTTCAAAAGAACAACACCAGGTGTCCCTCCTGTCAGCAAAGAAGAAGAAACTGAAGCTACAGTTTATATGGTCTCGTGAAAACTGGACAACAGAAGACTGGAAAACGTTGATCTGGTGTGATGAGTCTTCATTTCTACCTAGACATTCAGATAGTTGGTTCAAAATTAGCCATAGACATCATGAAAGCATGAATGAATCCTACCTTGTATCAGTTATTCGGGCTGCTGGTGGTGTGAAGGTGCAGGAGATGTTTCCTTATTCCACTTTGAGCCCCTTAATACCATTTACAACAAGGCTGATGTCCATCCCTCTGTGATCACCATGTACCCATCTTCTGATCTATGCTTCCAGCAGGAAAACACATCATGTCCCAAAGGTCATAGCATCTCAAAACGGTTTCTTGAATCTAACAAGGAAATCACTGTACTCATATTGCATCCAAAGTCACAGGATCACAGTCTATTAGAAGACCTTTGGGATGTGATGGAACATGAGGTTTACATCAGGGATGTGCAGCCAACAAATCTGCAACAACTGTGTGATGCTATCATCTATGCTACATGTATGTGCATGTAAAGGATCGACAGCATGTTGACTGAGTAGCATTACTGCTGTGAGCAGCAGATAAGGAGGGCGAAACCTCTAACATGAAAAGAAAACTCATCTATCAGCACAACGTCTTTACTGTACTGTTAACCTCTATTATTCATCAGCACAGACAACAGGAGCAGCTGATATATGTTCTGTTGTTGTGTCCAATAAGGTGTGCACGCCAAAGATGACCTTAAAAGATGAAAATATAGAGTACATGACATACATGTTATGGATCAACTTAATAATCAACTAACTAAAATCAGATCCTTCAGTAAAATAAGTCCTGTTGATGACCTTCCGCAGAAGGAAAAAGTGTCTATTTGTGATGCATCTGTGTTGTTTTGCATTCTGGGTTGTTACCAATGAAACCAGCTCCTTTCTTGTTTTACTTAGTTACCCAAGTCTCACAGCAGAACTAATTAATTTCACACCAATCATATTGAGGAAGACGGGGATAATGTCCCGAAGCTGGCTTGCTTAGTGTGAACATTAACATGATCACAACATGGAACCAAAGACTGATTACTTCTGTTTACTAATTTTCCGGCGGGTATGGTAACCTAAAGCCACATGGATCCCAGCAGTCCGTCACTGTAGTGTACAAAGCAATTACCCTCAGAGTCGATGATGAAAAGAATCTTGAAATGTTCACAAATAATAACTATAACTCGGAGAAATCAGGGTGCATTATTCAAACATGCATGCCGTTCCAGATCAGGGGTGACAATTTTGGAACAGCAGTAGGTAGCAAAGAAAAAGACTGATGATAAGAGCTCTTAAACTACACCCACCCAGCCACCCACATTTCATATTTAGCAAAGCATTTAGCTTTGTCTTCTTGTCCTTCCTCTCTTTCCTTTGGTCCCGCCACATGTCCTCTCCTTTCACCTGTGCTCAGTCCACCTGTTCTCTGTTTTCTGCCAGTTCATTCATTCTTCTTTCACAGCGCATCGAGACCGGCTTGGGTAGCTTATCCTCCTCATTTCACACCGGCTTTTTTTTTCTCCTCACCTCACTTGCCACCCATTCTGCCATTTCTCCACTTCTCAAAGGGCGCTTGTGTTATTTACCAAAAATGCAATGAAGGTCGAAGGCCTCTCCATCAGGAAGAGAGTGCAAGAAAAGGCAAGGAGAAAGATGAGGGGGCATACGTGATCAGACAAGGCTGTATAATGACCTAGAGGCAGGCTATGTAATCAGTCTGTCTGTCTCTTTCCTTTCACCGTAGCACCAGGTAGCTTGTGGGGTCACGAGAACAGTGTTTGATTGGTACAAGGCTGACAAGGCACAGTCATTTTGAGGGCCAGCATTGGAAGAGGAGTCGCTGCAGGCAACCTGCTGACAGAATCTTCCAGATTGATGAGGGCTGACTTTCACCCCCTTGACCCCTTTTCTTTTGAGCCCTTGTCCCGATTAAGCAGGTGGGAGACGGAAGGAGCTATTTTTGGTATATGGGTTGTCTTCGTGTTGAAAAGACCCTGTAAATGAGTTGATCTGTGGAGGAGGGAAGAGCAACATCTGTGGGATTGGATTGGAGGACAAAAGAGCAGTGAAGGCACAAGCAGTATGAAAAGTTTGTCACATATATCTCACGGTTTCAGAGAGAATCAGCTGAACAGAAATTCACCAGTTGTGGCCGAACAAACTTATTGCAGGTCCTGCACAGGCATGTGCATTTGACTCAGTGAGTTACTCACAGGCTCTGGTGCTGCTTATTACTCATAAGTAGCAGACAGCTATATATATTGGGTGTTAGAGTATAGCTCTGTTTCGCTCTCTTCCCTCACTTGGCTTCATGATTCTTGGACATGAAAGATGCGGAGTGCTGTAGGTGGGAGAGTTGTGTAAGTGAGGAGGCACAGAAAGAGATGGTAGGTCAAGTAGCCCTGATTATGTAAAAAGAATCAGAGTGCTGGGAACACATGCTACTGTACCTTTTGGAAAGATTAGATTGTGGGAAGATCACACTGAATGGGATGCTCCCAGTCTGCTGATTAAACGAGACATGTCATATGCATTGGCCTTTTAAAATAATAATAATAACAATAATTATGATTCTGGCCTGACTACCTCGTTCTCAACCTAATTCTTTCCTTTTCAAATGTCTCCCACTCTGTACGTGAGCATACATGTGACCCATCTCTTGTCCTTTTAAAAGCTGCATCATTTAATTTTTCTTTTAAGATAAGATAAGATAACCTTTATTAGTCCCACACGTGGGAAATTTGTTTTGTCACAGCAGGAAGTGGACAGTGCAAAAGTTATGAGGCAAAAATTAGGATACAATAAGAATAAATACAGTACACAGCTATACAGAATAGAATAAAATAAAATACTATATACAGTAGAATAAAATAAAATAAATATACAATAAGATAAAAATAGAATACAAATACAAATGCTATATACAACTGAGTAAAAATACAACGATGCCAGAAAAGATTATTGCACTTAGTGTTATTGCATATGTATGGATGTGTGTGCTTGTTCAGTTAGTCTTTGTTGTGGAGTCTGACAGCAGTGGGGAGGAAAGACCTGCGAAATCTCTCCGTCCCACACCGTGGGTGCCGCAGTCTCCCACTGAAGGAGCTGCTCAGTGCTGTCACAGTCTGCTGCATGGGGTGGGAGACGTTGTCCAACAGGGATGACAGCTTAGCCGCCGTTCTCCTGTCACTCACCACCTCCACTGGGTCCAGAGGGCATCCTAGAACAGAGCTGGCCCTTCGGATCACCCTGTTCAGTCTCTTCCTGTCCCCAGCAGAGATGCTGCCGCCCCAGCAGACCACACCATAAAAGATAGCAGAAGCCACGACAGAGTCATAGAAGGTCTTCAGGAGTGGGCCCTCCACTCCAAACGACCTGAGTCTCCGCAGCAGGTACAGCCTGCTCTGCCCTTTCCTGTAGAGGGCGTCTGAGTTATGAGTCCAGTCCAGTCTATTGTTCAGATGAACACCAAGGTACCTGTAGCTGTCCACAGCCTCAATGTCCATACCCTGGATGTTCAGTGGTTGCAGTGGAGAATGCTTGTGCCTGCGGAAGTCTACCACCAGCTCCTTGGTTTTACTGGCGTTGATCTGGAGGTAGTTCAGCTGGCACCAGTCCACAAAGTCTTGGGTCAGACCTCTGTACTCCTTGTCGTCCCCATCAGTGATGAGGCCGACTATTGCAGAGTCATCAGAGAACTTCTGCAGGAAGCACTGGGTGGAATTGTGGGAGAAGTCTGCAGTGTAGATGGTGAAGAGGAACGGAGCCAGAACCGTTCCCTGTGGGGCCCCCGTACTGCAGACGACCCTGTCCGACACACAGCCCTGAGTCCTCACATACTGTGGTCGGTCGGTGAGGTAGTCCAAAATCCAGGTAGTGAGGTGATGGTCCACTCCAGAGTTCACCAGCTTGTCCTTTAGAACCGAGGGAAGAATAGTGTTGAAGGCACTGGAGAAATCAAAGAACATGATTCTCACAGTGCTTCCAGCGGTCTCCAGGTGAGCGAGGGAACGATGTAGGAGGTGAATGACGGCATCATCCGCTCCAATGCCAGGCTGGTAGGCAAACTGAAGTGGGTCCAGTGATGAGCTTATTAGGCGCCGAAGCTGAGCCAGGACCAACCGCTCCAGGGTCTTCATAAGATGAGTTCATGTGGGCAGCTGAGCCCTGAGGTGGAGGCTGTCTGAACATCAGCTCTGACAGAAGTTCCTCCCTCGGGGACCACACTATGGACACACAGACAAGCTGTCTGACACAGATATAGAAATACACTGCAGTTCATCACCCTCTCTCACTTCATTTTACATCAGGATTCATAACTCCAGTTCACTGCTTTTTCTTGACTTTTAAACACTTTTCATCGTGGACATGTTCTGCATTTGCATTTTTATTTCCCCACCCATACCGAGGCTCCGTGTGTATGTCTACATTTATAGACAAGTGTCGGGCCATTATCAGTGTTTTGTTTGATTATCGGGTTATGCCTAGCCTGTTATGTGTCCTTGGTAAAACAGTGAAAGAGCAGACATGCAACTGCCACTTTTCATGACTATTTCCACATCTTTTTATTCATTGCTTCCCTGCGGCGTTCTGCCCTGCTGAGAGCACAGATATGGAGTATAAAGAAAATGGAATTACCACACTCTTAAATCTATACTTTTATTCCCCCTCCCTCCCCCACGTCAATGAACGCAAGACATCAGATCTGAGTGGGGAATTAGCCTATATAATGGAAATGGGATCCATATTTACAATAGCTGACTGTATGTGCGTGTCAGTGTTTGTGTTGCTTGTGTGTATATGTGGGCATGAGTCTTAGTCAGACTCTTGAGTGGGCAGTTGCAGGTGTTTGTGTGTGTATGTGTTAATAGGGGGCGGTAGGGGAAGCATATAAGCCATCAGCTTGCACGCCTGTGGCTAACCCACCTTATTCATGTCTTTGATCCAGTGCTTAAAAGAGCACCCCAACGAAACCAAGCTGAGGAAAAATGGGAAAGTAAATAAATATAAAGAAGGATGATAAAGTCGCATGGAGGAAAACAGGATGTTTCAACTGGCTCGTTGACCCGTAAAGACGGGATTCTGATGGATAATTTTTTGATTGATTGTGAATTTCACAATCTGTCTCAAAAAGATAAGAGGAATGGACAAATGATGGGGAAGGGTTAAAGGTGTGAGGACGTGCTGAAAGAAAGGATGTGCTGTGATTTCCCAGGAGAGACCTGCAGAGACCGAGCAAGATGAATGAAGAAGAGATTGTGGATGGAGGAGACAGTAAAGGGGAAATGAGAAGACTTAATTAAATGCTTTTAGGTTGAAAAATATTATAACTGTATTTACCTAAGGGGCAACTTTCAGCATCTAATGGTAACCCATGAGCTCAACCCTGAACCGCATTCCCATATTCACACCTGTACCATAATAATTATCCTACTATCCATCATTCTTTAATCTATAAAGTGTCATGAAATACAACCCCATTTTAAAAAATGGTGATGCTGTGGAAAACATTAATAAAAACTGAATGCAATCATGCAATGAATCCATAAAAAAATCCATATTTTATTCACAACAGAACATAGAACATAGATTTGACGCTAGCAGCACTTCTCAAAATAGTTGGGACAGCGATGTCGATGTCTGTGTAGCATCCCCTCGTCATGTCTGTAAACATCTGGGAACTGAGGACCCAACTGCTAGACTTGTGGGAGAGGAATGTCCCATTCTTCCCTTGCTGCTCTTTGGTCTGTTTTTCTTTTCAATATGTGCCAAATGTTTTCAGTTGGTCAAAGGTCTGGACTGCAAGCAGCCCAGTACAGCACCCAGTCTCTTCTATTACAGAGTCATGCTATTGTAACAGATACAGTGTGCGGTTTGTCTTGCTGAAGGCCTTCACTAAAAACAGCATCATCTGGATGGGAGTTTATGTTGCACTAAATCTTGTATAACTTTCAGCACTGATGATGCCTTTCCAGATGTGCAAGTTACTTATATAGCCACAAATGCAGCCCCATACCATCAGACATGCAGGTTTTTGAACTGCCTACTGATAACAAGCTGGATGGCCCCTCTCCTCTTTAGTCTGGAAGCTGCAGAGTCCATGTTTTCCAAAAAAAATTTCAAATTTGGATTCAAATCTGACCACGACACAGTTTTCGCCTCAGTCCAATTTAAATGAGGCTTGACCCAGAGAGGATGGCAGTCTGTCTTTAACCTGCATTTATTGATGGCACGGTGAACTGTGTCCACAGACAGTGGTTTCTGGAAGTGGTCCTGAGCCAGTGCAATGATTTTCATGACAGAATTGTGCCTCTTTTTTAATATAGTGCCATCTAAGAAAGATTACAAGCATCCAATAGTGATTTTCAGCCCTTGCACACAGTTCTTTGAGACTTATTGAACTTTTTATGGACTACACTAAGAGTCCTCACTAAGACCAAAAAAGTGGACCACATCAGTCCAGCTCTGAGGTCTTTACACTGGCTGCCTGTCCGTCAGAGGATAGACTTTAAAGTTCTGATGCTGGCCTATAAAGCTCTGAATGGTTTAGGACCAAAATACATCAATGACCTCCTGACCCAGTATGAACCTTCCAGATCCCTCAGGTCATCTGGATCCGGTCTTTTATCAGTTCCCAGAGTCAGAACCAGACACGGAGAAGCTGCATTCAGCTTTTATGCTCCTTATATCTGGAACAAACTCCCAGAAAGCCTCAGATCAGCTGAAACACTCAGTTTATTTAAATCCAGGTTGAAGACTCACCTGTTCTCAGCTGCCTTTGAATAAAGCACCAAATCCACACTTTTAAGCTTAAATTTCAAAACTTACACTAACTACTGATCTTATCTATTTCTGATTTTATCTGTTTTGATTTTATATACTGTTTTGTTTGTTTGTTTGTTTGTTTGTTAAGTGGGTTTAGAGCCCTTTTTTAAATAACTTGTTGTTGCAATCAAATTTAAGATAATGTAATATTTTTCACGTATCAGTAAAATGTCTGAGTTTAAACATTTGATACTTTTTCTCTGCTGTAACGTGAATTTTTAAAAAAGCCTTCTTTTATTGACATTTTACATTGTGACCCAACTTTTTTGAAATTGGGATTGTGTATTCATAGTTTGACATTTTGTTAAATTACTTGTTTTTCTTGCTGAGAGTTAGTGGAGAAGATTAATGCAACTCTCAGATTCCATTAAGCTAAAGCCAGGAGACAGTTGGATTGAGCAACAAGGGAAATGGCTAGCCTGACTTTGTCCAAAAGTAAAAAAATGCCCGCTAGCAGCTCTAAAGCTGACTGCACATTTGGTCTCAGTTGTTTGATGGCTGGGCATTGCAACTTAAAGCTTGTTTGCTCTGCTTACAGCCTTTATGCTAAGCTAAAATAGCCGTTTTCTTTGCCTTTGCATTTAACATACAGCATGAGTGTGGCCTGCTGGTCAATGTTCTGATCTTTCTAATCTTTCTCTGCACCAATGTGGATTTATTTTAGAAGTATTATGCAGGAAAGATGCAAAGGCACCTTGATGCCGCACTCAAGATGAGTAACTGTGAGTCACCCTGTGTTGCTTCATCTCTATTCTCTTGTCTTCAGATGCATGAATGGCATGCCTTGGGTTGAGAGTAGTAACTTGGCTAACAGCTGGAGCCTTAATCAAAGAACTGAGTTAGCCCCACAAGCACATTCGGTGAGGTCTTATTAACCTTGGAGCAACTGCAAAATAGCCTCATTCATCTGGCAGCAACCTCCAGCTGATCCAGACCTGCTTTGAACCATTAAACGTATCTTATTTGATGTCTTTATCTAAACCCATTTTTTAAGACGCTGTCAAGTTCATGGCTAGAGCATCGAGTCTGCTGCTATATCAGCCCTTCATCTCAGTCTTTTTCCAGGAAAACATCGTTGTTGTTGTTTTCTTTGTTTGTTTTTTTAGCTATATAGTTGTATTGTTGTACTAGCTATAGGCAAATAAGAAGGCTAAGCTCATGAGGCTCAAATCCATTAAAATATATATTTTGATCTATTTTAACCACATTAGTACAAATAGCAAAACAAAATCAGTACAACTAGGTTAATGTAATGTAGAGGGAGACATGAAAGCACTGTAAAAGCGAGGTCAAGAGGAAAAAGTGGTGCGGATGGATGGATTTTGAATCTTGCTTCCAATTCTCTTCTCAGTGGAAAACAGTGAGGAGGTGTCCAAGCCTGCTTGCTCTTAGATTAGATGACTGCGCTCTCACAGTGGGCTCCTTGGCATAACACAGCACTCCACATATGCTTGCAAATCCATGCAACACACAGACATGTACACCCACACAATCCAAACACAATATGCCTAAAATACAGATGAACTTAGCTACAGATTGGCACCTTTATTTCAGTGTATTGTTGTTTTTAACAGTTATAGTGCCGAAGTGTTTAACCGTTTAATCATTTTACAAGATTGTATTTACCAGTTATTAGTGTGGGGTCAGCTGCACGTTTGTTTGAATTGGAATCACTAATCATGAGTTGTTTATGGTTTTTAAGGGAGTAACTAATTAGTCATACAGAGACACACATCAACAACAATCACTCGAGTACTCCAGTGCATGGTCTATTAGACTTACAGGAGCTGCTTAGCCACTGAAATCCATGCTATGAAGCTTACGATGTGCAATTTCTGTGCTGATGTTAATGCGGAGAGCAGGTTTGGAGCTCTGCAGCTTTTATGCACTGTGCACTTCAGTACTTTGTAAACCCTGCTTTGCAACTTCACATGGCCTGCACTTTGTGGCTGAGTTGCTTCGATTCCTTAATGCTTCCTCTTTGTAGTAATTCCACTTACAGTTGATTGAGTAATATCTAGAAGAGAAGAAAGTTAATGAACTCAATTGTTGCAACTGTTAGAGGTGTGACCATATAGTGTAATTACTATACTAGTTTTCTAATTGTGTTTCCAGAACTGAAAACTATTTTGAATAAAGAAAAAATCAATTTCACCAAGTGAGTGTCAGCCTCTGTGATCCTATTATAGTCTCAATATAAACAGGAGAGAAAACCTTTTGACTCATCAAAAACACCTGTTCAAATAACTGAAGACTGTTTAATACAGGAAGTGCTGAAAAATATTTCATACAAAATGTGTACCACTCCCTTTACAGCATAGTACAAATTGCCTATAGCACATTTAAAAAGAGAAATAGGGGTGCAGGAGTGGGAGTCCAGTGCAGAACTGAGCAAGAGGACATATCACAGTCCCTAGTTTAAAAGAAGATAGCTCACAGGCCCTCAGCTGACAAATTCAGTGGTACTCATGAAACACCAGTCTTAATGTCAGCAAGGATGTTGACCTTCTGGGCAGAGTTGTAACGAAAAAAGCCTGCAAATCTAAAACTGGCCAATAAAAGGAAATAATCAGGTGCAGACATCGAATAGAGGGAGCTCGGCAGATTGCTGCAAATTCACAAAATCTTTGACAGAAGCAGCATTTGAAGGACAAAATTCTTTATTTAAGCAAAATATGTATTTTTTTCTAACCCTATGAATATTTTGACTATATTTATGTTCACTCTGGAACTGATTTGATCAATAAAATGACATTTTGTGGGGGGAATAAAATTATTTTGAGCAGTATTCAATTCAATTTATTTTGGTTTACATAGAGCCAGACCGGAGAAACAGAAACCTCAAGGAAATTTATATTGCAAGGTAAAGACCTTATATTAGGGAGAACACTCCAACAGGTGGATGATCTCCTATGAACAAGCATTTGTCAAAAGTGTAAAGGAAGAACTCCCTTTCAAGTTAAATCCTAGTAATGATGTGTGCTGTGCTTCGTTTGCGGCTAGGTGTCCTGATTTCATGTTTAATCATCGAGATCACTGATAATTTGAGTCTTCGTTGTTCTGTACTCAGTGATCGGTACGTGTGGTCCTGGCGAGCTCTGCTGTAACAGATGGACAGCAGACTTGACACTGTCCTGGGAGGTGTGAACCACTGACTTTTAGCAGTGGGGTTCATGAAAGGGGAGGATTGGATCACCCCGGGAGGGACTCGGAGCAAAACAGGAGAGGCTAGACTCACACTAAGACACATAATGAACACGGTTGAGGTGTCTGTCTCTAAGGATCAAGGGTGTAGGACGGGTAAGGAGAGGAGAGGAGAAGGAGGGAATGGAAAGGGAAAGAAGCAGGGAGGAGGTCGAGCAAGAGTAATGGAAAGAAAAAGTGGAAGTCAACATGCTTGCATGATGGCATCAACATAGATGCTGGGATGCAGGTGGGTGGCTTGCTTGGCTGTAGCATCAGGTCACGGCTCTGCTTTAATCTCTTTAGCTGGGCGATGTATGTCTTCTTGCCTTTTTGTGGCTCTCTCCTATTAAATGTGGGCACCGATGTGAACAAAGAACAAAAGTACAATGTAAAAACAAAAAGCACTGACTCAGTGGTGTTCATAACTCTTACCTTAGCTGACGCTTCATCACCATATTTTCTTTTGTAGAAAAAAAGCTGAGTACATAAGTTAGCCTGACACCACTCCAGATCCCTGTTGTTTACTGTTTACTTATTTATAGCCTAAAGCAGAGATGGAAAGGTTGTGTAAGCCAGGACCTTTCCCTTCATCTCACAGTGCTTGTTTTCATTTTAATAACTGTTTACTTATGTCGCCTGTCAAACCTGATGTTAAATCCACCAGATCTTTGCCTGATGGAAATATGAAACTGTTTGGATTGAGAGAGAGAGAGAGAGAGAGGAGGGGTGAGGGACGGAGTGAGAGAGAAGCCTTGCAAAGCGTTCACTGTCAAAGACTAATGTTGGGCCCAGTGATGTGGGCTAATATGTCAGTGCTAACAGATTGTGTGATAGGGTAAATAGGGCTTGTTGTGGTGGCTGGCTGGTCGCCTGCATCTTTCTTTCTCTCTTCACTCTCTTTGGTATTCATGGCCTGTGGAATAATGAATATGATGAATTATCCAGAATCTGTCGCCTGTGGTTTTGGGTCGTAGCACAGCAGCTGGACGGGGCCATCTCTCTCACTTGCTTTCTCTTGCACACACCGAAATGTTCTCATGCGAGCACGCACATTAAACCCGACAGATTAACCCTCTATCCAGAGGCCTTTCAGACAATGCTTTTGACACATCGGGGATTTTTATCTCGTCTTATTGGTATTCAGCACTTTTGTTTATGCACATTTGTGCGTCTCTGCCTGGTTGCGTGTGTGGGGCTGTGTGCACACTTTCATACACTTAATGGCCTCTACTTTTGAGATTCGCTGCATAAAACCTTCTGTTTCCTCTTTTTGTTTTTCATCAGTTGAAGATCTTTGGTTAAAGCGAGGAACATGAATGAACATTAAGCTTATTCATGAGGCTCTGCATGTCCCTGCCCTCCGCTGACAAAAGTGGCAGGGAGGAACAAGATCTGTGATGAACAACTGTCATTTTAAACAGAATACTTTCTATTTGAAATAGGATGTCACATTTTGGCTTCCAGGCTCTTTTGTACTATGCTGCTATTTGTATCGGGTCATTTTGTGACAAAGAATGTCTCATTCTTTCTTTCATTATGTTGTTCACAAAGTGTTTCAGCCCTGCAGAGAGAAGTCATTACTGTTCTTCAAAGAGAGAAAAGAAATAGGAGTATGTGAAGGAAAGTACTTTGTTTGCAGATAAGCTGACATTTCGTGAATTACAACATATGTAACGCAGTGTTTTGTTGAATGAGAGCATTATACGTCCTTAAAATGTATGTTTTCATCCACTAAAAATTAAAATTTGTTTCTGTATTATTAGGATTCCACTATCATCATGAACTTGCCTCCTTTTTCCTAAATTAACATTAATTATGCAAATTCTTGGTCTTCAAAATATACTTCGTTTTGAAGAATAATCCGGCTTTTTCTTTTCGCAACGTTCACGATCTCATGCTTTGTAATGTTTAATGATCTTGAGATAACACTGCATAGCTTAAAAATAGCAGAAGCCATCAGTGGAAAGATCCAGTTAAGCAGATTCTAGGATCTCTTCTATGGAAATACGTCTTGGCCTCGGGCTTCAGATGGAGAGAAAGCTGCAAATAAGTGGTTCTCTGGGATGACACACAACAAGGGATTTTTAGTTAAGACTGATTTGCAGTTTTTGCTTGTGGGGAAATGTAGCACGCCTTAACAGACTTCAGCAACCATGTTCCTCTCTAACAGTGTATGACATTGCCTGGGCAGGCTGGTTATTTGTTACGTGGGTATATGACTATATGTCCCCCCATTACCGGCACCACATTGCGTGAAGATGCACCACTTTGCAGCATGAGGTAGAATAAAACTTGTATCTTTCTTTCTGGAAGCAACTTTCAAATTAAACACAGCACACTACAAATAGGACAAGGATGGCTGCATTATATGGGTGGGGGGGTGGGGCACCCTTCAACCATGTCAGTGGGTGTTGATGTTGTAAAGTTTGTCCACAAGAGGGCACTCTGCAAATCCTGTTGACAAATTGTGTTTGGAGTCTCACAGAGCATAATTGACTTGTTGTGAAAGTAAAGCTTTTAAAGCGCATTGGTGTATTATATCAACAAAGGCTCATAACTACATATAATGAATATCAATGAATTCTGTTTATGTTCATATGTCTGAAAGAAAAAAAACCTCAGCAAAATGTCTCTTATTTTGAAATCACCAAACATCGATGTTCGCGGCAGACTTAAAAATCCGGTATTGGTTGTGCTAATTATCCCATTTATACCACTGTGATTATGTAATGAGAGTTTTTCTTCTCATCATATAATCACAAAACGTCACGTGTGAACATCATGTGTGAAAAAGCTGCAGCATCAGCAATTCAAACAGTGAGTGGATGATGCGTGTCCCGTGTGACGTTTGTTTGTGCAAACACAAAAGAAGGTCAGTGTGGATGGAAGAGAGAGCCAGTGAGCAAATAGGCAGCAGTCCCATTAACGGACCCTCCCATCTTCAGCCATTGCTCTCCACGGTAGGAGACACTGAGAGGGGGCACATAACAGCTGCAGGTTGTGGTCTCACAAGAGCGTTTGAACTCCAGGCAGAGGATGTTGGTCAGTATTTCATGTTGGTCACAAGCCTGACCAAATATTGAAGGTTACAAAGCTAAAGTAGACTCCTTTTTAGCTTACTGAAACATACGGTTGACTGTTGAGTCACCCCCGCTCTTGCATAAAGTTGCCTTGCTCTTCACAGTCTTGACCTGATGTTTTCTGCCGTGCCTCTTTATCTTGCACAGGCTGACCTCTCTCTGTTTGCACATGCACTCTGTACTTGCTAATATACTATAAACAGATACACTCTCATACAAAAACACCATCCTACACTACCACTTCCCCCATGACAGCTTTTATCATATTACCGTGCAGGGACTCTGTATTTCTCGTGTGTTATCAAACCCTTTGCGTCTCGTACAAACACAAGCATGTTTGTCATATCATATTAAAGAAATCTAACCACTTGGGTTCAGGACCTCTATTATAATTCTGCTTCAACTGAGGTGCTAAATTGAATATTTGCTTGTTAACCCATGGGTCAAACAACAAAATCATTTCATTCACATACATACAAAAAAACCAGCATTGCTTATTGCGCACACACAGACATTGATAAATTACTCTTGAGAAATATGAGTTGCTATGAGTTTTTCCTTTTTTTTGTTCAGCTGATTTATTTTGCGGCTCTGAACAGATTGCCTGTTTAATTGTGATTCAAAAGAAGTCACAACTCAGCACTTTTGATCCAGGGAACAGTCCTGTTTGGGTGGAAGTGTGTCATGTTGGAGAGAGCGTTCGTAGAATCTGGATTTGCGATCTCCCGTCAGCCCTGAGCAATTTATCATTCTGCGTCTGCCTCTAATGTGAGCATAGTTAAACAGGAGGTCTGATGCCGGCTGCATTTTTAATATTTGAGCCAATCAATAAAAAAGGCTGCCTTACTTAATAGCTTTGGCCCTCAGTGCTGTTTGGCCCTGTTTAGGTTACTTTCTGCTTTCCTGTGTAAACATAAATTAGCTGTAATTGAACAAACAGTCGCATTTGCACGGCTGAATGCGTGCTACTGCGTGCTGTATGCAGCCAGGCCTGACTCAGTGATCAACACTTTTCTCTCTCACGCTCACGCTCTCCCTGTCATCATCTCATACCTCTACCTCACTGATCTGCGTCGTTCTTTCATTAGAATTAATTACTCATTTTAATTAATTACCTGCCTGCTTTAACATAATGGAATCACCCCCGTACAGTTGGTTTATGGAAGTGAAGGCAGTCATTATTAGCCTCTAGTCTCTTTATAGCATTTAGCCTGTCTTTCTTTAGAACTCATCTGAAGCATGTTGTTTCTATACACATTGTTAAAACTGTGTACGCTCTACTTCGTTTAAATAGTGTTTATCCACCCATTTTATTAACCATTTATTCCACTTTGGGTTCATGGGCCAATATTCACAGTCGCTCATTCACACCTACAGCTAATTTAGAAACACCAACGTGTTTGTTTTTGGAGTGTTGGGGGAAGAAAGCGTACCTAGAGAACTCGTTTCACACTGAGAACCACATCCTACCCACTTTGATCTTAAGTGGGATAGACGAGTGAAACTTTTAGCCAGTATAAAGACATTCATACAGTTGCCATATCTATTTAATAAATTCCAATTTGTTCATGTTAATGGAGAGCCCTCTTCACACAGCAAGGTTAATCCACAGGGTTCTGTGCTTGGACCAGTTCTGTTTACATTGAACATGCTTCCCTTAAACAGTATCATTAGAAGCCATAGATATATTTTCTTCACTGTTATGCAGATGATATCCAACTGTATCTATTTATGAGGCTAGAGAAGCTAGAGAAGCCTGCAGTTTAACTAATTAGTCAAACTGCAGGAATGTCCTAAAGACATAAAGCTCTGGATGACCTCCAATCTTCTGTTTCTAAATTAAGATTGTTAGTGTGTGTGTGTGTGTGTGTGTGTGTGTGTGTGTGTGTGTGTGTGTGTGTGTGTGTGTGTGTGTGTGTGTGTGTGTGTGTGTAGCCCCGACAGCTAACTATGTCGGTTAATATAGTGCATCTATTTTTGCCAAAAAGTGATTACCCTTTGTAAATCCTGTTCACTGAAGTCTGTTCACATAGATAAGAAAAGCCATTACATGTCACAAACACGTAGAAATATTGGAAAGTATCAATTGGTGTCACTTTTTGGCATGACACCGGTGCACAGCAACCTTTCATTCCAGTCCATCAGCCCAAAAGTGCATCGGCCCACCAGGAAAATGCCCGCGATGCCAGATTACCAGTCCAGCCCTGCTGTGAGGAAGTTTTTGACCAGGCTATGCCCTTCAATGCGCATATCAAACAAATATGTTGGACTGCTTTCTTCCATTTGTACAATATCTCTAAAATTAGAAACATCCTGAGTGATGCTGAAAAACTAGTTCATGCATTCATTACTTCTAGACTAGACTGCTCTAATTCATTAATATCAGGATGTCCTAAAAGCTCTCTGAAAATCTTTCAGTTGATCTAAAATGCTGCAGCAAGAGTCCTGACAGGGACTAGCCAGAAAGCCAGAGCATATTTTGCCCATACTGGGTTCTCTTCATTGGCTCCCTGTTAAATCCAGAATCAAATTTGGAATACTTCTCAACATCATCATCTTAATAACCTTATAGTATCGTATTACCCCAATAGAGCACTTTCAGACTGCTGGTTTAGTTTTGGTTCCTAGAGTATTTAAAAGTAGAATGGGAGGCAGAGCCTTCAGTTTTCAGGCCCCTCTTCTGTGGAACCAGCTTCCAGTTTGGATTCAGGAGACAGACACTATCTCTACTTTCAAGATTAGGCTTCAAACTTTCCTTTTTGCTAAAGCATATAGTTAGGGCTGGACCAGGTGACCCTGAATCCTCCCTTAGTTATGCTGCAATAGGGTTAGGCTGCTGAGGGCTTCCCTTGATGCACTCAGTTGTCAATTGTTTGTCCATTAACTACTTTGCTGTAGTACAAATGGCTGAGCAGGAGGTCTTTCTCAACAGGAAAAGCTGTAAAACATAAAAATACAGTTAAAAATAACATTTTAAAAAATTAATGCCTTCCTTTATATATTCCAAAGTCATCCAGTCGGGTCGATTCTGGTCCCCAGGCCTTATGTTTGACACCTTCCACCTAGAGAGAACCTATACAGACTCGAGGAGAACATGCACACTTTACATGGAAAGGCCCATCCACCCATCGGATTCAAAACTAGGACCTTTCTGCAGGGAGGTGACAGTGCTTTCCCTGGATGGTTTTACTGAATTTTTGAGATGAGGCTTCTTGTTTATTTAACAGGATTATATTTACTTCTTCATTTTAAGAAAGATAATTGTGCTACTCTGATTGCTTAAAAGCACAGAAACTTAATAGCACCTTATTAAAATTCCTGAGAGGAATCCTGCTCAAGTGAGACGCTCACTCCAGGAGACCAAATCCTATTTTTATTCTTCCAAACTAATTCTTGTACTCCTGCTGTGTGTTGGTGACTCCTTATTATGTGTGTCTCTCACTGTATGTGTCCTTCTAAGTGCCCACTGTTGTCGGTACTACGCAGGGTCGGCCCTGCCCAGGTGTGTGTATGGTGTAATTATCAGAGAGCAGGGAGCTTGTATCCATTCATTTTTAATGCGCAATGAGGCTGAGTTGCCTCCATTAATAGAGAATTAGACCGTCCATCAGCCACCGTGGCACATAAAAGCCTTGTTCTCTGCATTTGGGGTGCAGACTGTACTGTGCGAGTCAGTTAATGATGCGACATGGCCCCCTGTCTGTGCTGACAATAACTCAAAGAGCTGGAGATGGACAGAATGAAGCAAGGAGGGAGAGAAGGGAAGAGCAAGGGTAGGAGGGACAACACCAGGGAGCCCTTCAGCTCTCACAACAGTGTCAGTGTGAGGCAATGAGGCTTAACTGCAAGTGCTGGGGTTTCAGTGGGATTCATTAGCATGAGACTTCAAAGTAAAACTTTTAAGTGTTATGGTAAAACATCTTTGTATTCATCTCTGTGTGTTTGACCATGTGTTTAAGGAAAACGTAGTGTTTTTTTAAATTCATTTTACTGCTTTGGCCTTGGTTTTCAACTGGGTGTGACAACAGCTTTTTACCCAGGGAATTGATGCAGCCTGCAGTTGCTGATATTAAAACATTAAATGGCCATAAGCAGTCACACAGGTTGGAAATGAACCCCACTGTGGTTACTTTGCAGGTTGCAGTTGAGGTAAACATGAATAATAACTGTAAATTTTCTTTTGTGTTACAAAAAGTAAATAGCAGAAACGTCTCTGTTGATGTTGCTCACCCACTTGAGTTCCTGTGTGTAATTTTTGTTTTAGCAATTCCATCTCAAATCAGCCGGTTTTGAAAAACCGTGATCCAAAGTTTGGATATATATATATATATATATAATGAACTTATTTAAGTTCATATTTTAACTAGACAGTACAGTTTTGATGTATCTGTTCCAAATTACGGATTCTGTTTCCGTTAGATGGTAAGAAAAGCCAGTGAAAATTTCAGGCTTTTATCTTTAATAGTCTTTGACATATTCATGTTCAGATATTGCCTCAGATTTCAGTGTGTCGAAAAAAATGGTCTGAAATGAGCCAATGGACCATTTTTCAAAAAACTATATTTTTAGAACTATTTGATATATGAAGATAAAATTTCACAGCAATCATTGTAAATGTTGAGATTTTCTGCCGTATAACTTTTATGCAAATCGAGCAGAAGGCTTGGTTGATATGACGCAAAACGACACAGTAGAGAGCTGCTCAAGTGTTAAACTTCTCTGAGAACTGTTGCTGCTCCATAACTAACATTTTAGGGAAATTAATGTTTTAAGCTTTTAGTTTAAGTGCAAAAACCTTGGGATGGCCACTTTATTCTCTCTTGCTTTACAGACTGAATAATTAATCAGTTCAAAGAGGAAATAATTTGTAGATTCATTAGTTATAAAAAAAATAGCTGCAGCCCTAAATAGCACCATGTTCTTGTTTGTCACAGGTAATGTTGACAGGAGAAATGCTCACAGCTGTTATTACATATTAAGGTGGTTTGTGTGTGTTCGTGTCGGCCAGTCGACTACCTGGACTGTCTGGCACAACGCCCTGTTTAAGCTCTGCTCTCTCTTGAACACGATATTAAAGAGGAGAGGCAATTTATTACCACAATATTAAATCATGTCCCTTTGTATAGTAATGAAAAATGAATAGTTTTTTCTCAGAAGCTAAGATCGTAGCCTAACAGCCATAACACACATGCACTCACACATAAGTACACACACATACACAGTCCATTTCCTGAGAGACTGAACCGAGTGCTGCAGCTTGACCATCATTCATTTGGGAAATCGCGTCAGGCTTCCTTTTTTGTAACCGCAATAACTTAACCTGCATCGAGCCAACCGCTGGGCGTTCTCGGTGATCGGCATCGTGAGCGTGATGAGGCTTATGCCAAATCTTCAGCCGAGCTCTGTGTTGCTGCTGTCTGCGATGGGTAATGAGGAACCATTGAACCCTCAACTCAATTTCGAGTACATGACAATGACAAAGAGGGTATGTTGCATTGGCGGGAGGGCCAAAAGCTGCGTAACACCTCGGCAATATCTGATACTCACTACAATGGAACAGCAGGCGGTGTGCTTGCTGTCCTGCTGCTGCCTGAAGTGATGTATGCCATATCACTCTTCCTGTCACAGAATAAAACAGGATTTATCATGAGCCTTGCAAAGCAGTAGCATGTGACTATTAGTCTGACATTAGGGTATTGGTAGTGCCCTCATCTGTAATGTATTTAATTTGATCCAAATTTCTACCTGAGACCCTGTGTGTTGGAGAAACTGCCCCTGTCTGTGTGCTTCTTGACGCGGGGAAGTAGGGATGTAACAGCAGCCGTGTTCTTCCTGAACTGTTTGGTATGTAACATTTGGATTAATTCGAGACAGCCAAACAAGTTCTCCCAGAGGACTGTTTATATCCAGGTACTTCTGTTCCCGGAAGCGTGAGTTCCACCCAGACTGGTTTGGCAGTGCACCAGTGGCTGCCCGTCAGCATAGTTAACAGGGATATATTCACCAGGAACTAGCCAACCCCCTGCACCCTTCCTTTGTAGCTTTATAGATTGAACTCCTCATTTTCATTTTTTATTTTGAAAGCATAAATTATTTCGCCCAAAGGCCATTATTTATCCTGGTCTTACTGTGGACTTAGATGTAGTCAGTTGTCCTCTATTAGAGTCTCTCTCTTTGTTTGGTAATTCATACAGTTGACCTACAATACTGCCCTCCATCACTGTTGATATGTTAATAATAGTTTTGGCTTCTGTGTAATTTTTCTTTTATTGTTTATAGATTTTAACTTGTTGTGTCTATACTATCTGCGGTAGCTGCCTATCAGAGACCTCTGTATTTCCAGGGTGATGCCCTTAAAGAATAAATACATGTTGTACTCGGCATTGCCCCTAAAGGCTAAGGAAAATATTTCATATAATTAGCATAACTATGGTGCCATGGTGGATTCTCACAGGGTACAGGGTACACACTAACTGTACATGTTAACTGAATTCACTGTAACTGTTAACTCTGTGTACCATCCTGTCGTAAGTGCAGTGACACACAGAATTGTTGGAATGAAATCATCCTCTGTGCCTGTGCGTCATTGTCACAAAAGTCTCTGTGGGATCTCCATTCCTGCACTCTTAGCATTCACCCTAATTACAGGCAGCTGAGACCAATGAGGACATCCACAACATGCTGACGCACTTAGATCCAATACACACAAACATACTCCCAGGCCGCACTTATGCACACGTTATGTAATCCATTTTTTGTTTTTTTTAGTGTTGTTTTTTTACAGGACATTGCAGTTTATGCACAATTTATTCAGGTAGTTGTGTCTGTGACCCTCTTTGTCCGAAAAACGTGTTTTAAAACATGAATAAATCCAACTTGGATTGCTGTTTACCTTTTGCCCTTGAGCATTTTTCTCTGGAGTATTTCTTTTCAAAGAGGATTTGGGGCTTTAAATATGCACCAGTATTTTCAAAATGTATTTTTAGGTATACTGCTGTCACTGGGTTGCTTTTTACCATGTTTGTCACGCATGTGGGCATAATGACAGATGTGTCATGCTGATGTTGTGTCTTTAGGCAGTCACACAGACATAGCACACTTGACGGGCAGATCAATAACAGCTCTTAAAAGACTTCTACACAGAAACAAATCATTAGTTGAAATCATTCATGGCAGAATCAGCACCAAGTGAGTCAACACCATTGAACCTGAGTACTAATGTGCATGGCATTATGCTACAGGATATGAGTGCATGAATGTTTGGTGGAGCCAATGGAGATTTTCAAGCTCTGTAGGGCACGAGGGAGCATATCTGCATATCTGCCCAGACATCGTTTCACAGTCTTAGGTTACATTCTGGTTGCATCTGTTTGTTTGTTTGTTTTTTCTATAAGTGATGTTTGTGAGAATGGCGGCTTCTCGTTTGCAGACTGCAAATTAGCTGCGTTACTCTGACCCAGAAATTCTCTCAGCCCAAAGTTGCTACAAATGCCAAGAAACATGCGTGGATGTGGGTGACTCTGTGTGAGCGTTTGTGCAAGTGTGTCTGTGCATGTCCGCTCCACTGACTCACATTAGAGCCCAGCCTTTCTGAGTGCCCACTTTTGCAGGCACCGAGAGTGATCTGGCCTGGCTAATACAGTAGCGCAGTGGCTATCTGGAGGCCACAAATGATCACAACAGTGCTTGTAGCCTGGCATAGCGTTTTTTTAAAGAACTTGCTTTATTATTCTCTGCCTGGAATGTGTTTATTTGCTGAGCTGTCCAGAGAGATCAAGAAAAGGAGAAATGTGGTCATAAATAAATGGCTGTACCAGGACATATATGGTATCAACTTAAATAGCACAGCATGGTTTGGGATTTTTTTTTTTTTTTGTTTAGTTTTTTTTTTATCACTGTGATAATTTTCTCTTTTGTACAGTCAGGCAGAAAAATGTTGTCACCCACCATTTAGTCAAGAGTCCTGCTGTGTTCTGTCTCTGCTTCAGCAACATAGATTCTGTTTTTAAGGAATGATGCAAATGGAAGGTCTTTAGGCTTCAAATCTTTACCTCTTCCCTCATGTGAAATATAGCAGGCCGTTCTCACTCCCGAGGCATAACATGCCTACGTTCTGTCACGCCCCGCGGCGTTCCTGAGTAACGCGAAAGGAGATCGTCGGCGTTCTTATGGTACGCGGCGGGTTATGGCTGAAATCCAGTGCAAGGACGTTCCAGCCCTGTATTCCAGCCCTAACCCTATCCTTATCCCTAGCCCTAACCATAACCCTTTTCCTGATCTTAACCAGGACTTTAATGATGTTAAATAGCGTGTTTCTAAGCAGAAAAAGGGCGAAATTGCGTAGATTGAGTCCATACGGTTGTCATATTTCCTCATTTTTCCGAGGTCGTCATTTAGGAACGTGGTGGGTAGCCGAAAACGTAATATGTTGACGATTTGTCACCTAGCGTAAAATGTTACGTTTTGGGAACGTGTTGAGTATAGATGGGTTACGTTGGAGATGCCGGGTCTGTGGACATATATTACAGAAAAAAAAGATAGTAATGACTGTGCAGTATTATGCAAAGAGCTAAAAGTAAAGCATGGTGTTTCCCAGAACTGCCACTCAACGTAAAGTCCAACAAGCACAGAAAAAGTAACAGTAAATTACAGCATCAGTAGAAGTAAACTTGCACACAGACATGTGTCATGTATCCTGGCGAACCTGCACCAGTTCTTTTGTAGATTTAAACAGTTTCAGCTGTTTTTGTGTCTTCATGAAATCTGAGACAGACTTGATGATGAGGGCTCTGTGTGTGCAAGACTCCTGGCTGTTTTTGTTGCTGAAGGTAGCTCAGCTGTCTGGTTGCATGTTTTGTGTTCTCACGCAGCAGAGTGACTTTGAAACAGATCCTCCCTCGTAGTACTTCATGGCAGATAAAAACATAAACATCTTGGCTGCCTGCTTGTCTTGCAGTGTACTGTATATATGTGTGTTTCCTTGCAGACTTTTGTGCTTTCTGGGTTAATGACTTATTGATTCTTAAGGTGCAAATGCATTGACCCTAACTGAGTTAAGTATTGATTTCCTTCGGGGGATCTGCAATGAAATTAGTGGGTTTGAACTGTCCATACCACAAGGTAGAAACAATCTGCTATTAACATGTTGTTCCAGAGGCTGTTGACCACCAAGACCCAAGCTTCCCTAAGACCAGCTCTAGAAGAATAATGAGGTCAAATATCTGTCAGGGGTTATTTTGCTTGTTATGGTGGTTAGAATTCTTTCATTTAGCCCCAAGCTCAGAGGTTAATGAAATATAGTAAACCACATTTGTCTTTCCTTATATGTAAACCTGAATGTTTATCTCATTAAATTAACACAGAGTATTAAAAAACAGTAAGGTCAAATGTTTAAAAGTTTAGGGAAAAAACCCACATCAGACCTCAACAGGTGATTGCTCGCACACAAATGCACAATGATATGAATATATGCACAGATATAGTTCATGCTGCAGGGTACTCGTGGGAGAAGTTTTTCTCATTCACCTGCTGTAGACAATTTCATCTATCATAGGTCTCACTCTGATGCACACCAGTACATGTGAGTCACACGAGGGCACACAGAGTCTCTCAGCTGTGCATATGCATGCGCACAGAACAAAAAAATCCCAGCTGCTCAATAAAGCTATTTTTGTTTGTCCATTTTGATTACAAATCTTGTTTTGCAAATGGTCCAATAAGCGTGTACGCAAACATGCCCAGTCCAAACGCACGACGAGCAACAAACACACAGGCACGCAGACGTACATAAATTCTCCCATTCAGCTGAGCCATTTCTGAAACCTGGGCTAATATTTGTATGGATTATTGGCCTTTGTGCTTATCGGCTGCACCATATTGCTGGACTAAAACCTTATTACCAGCCTATTGAAAGAGAAAAAAGGTTTTTGACAAGCACACATTGTCGCACAGTCACAATCCAGATTCAGAAAGACACGCAAACATTTGTCCGGCATACAACAAAAGCACACATTTTAAAGCTGAAATACGCTGTTGCACGGTGGAAAGAAAAAAGCTCTTGGCCAAGCTAGACAGAAGTTTGAGGCAGGTTCTGCCTCATTCGCTCTGAGAGCTGCTGTAATAATTAGTTGTTTTTTTTCCCCTTTAGAGAAAATAAACAAATTCTGCTAAATTGCTTCTGATTATAGATGGAGTCAAACATCCTTTATCTTTTCACCAATTTGGATGTGTAATGTGATTATATGAAATGTATTTAAAAATAATGGCAATTTCAGCTTCACAGATGCTTATTTGGCACGAGAGAGCCTTTGCTTCCTGTCCTCCGTTTGTGATCTCATCTGGTCACTGCTGCTCCTCCTTCTCTATTGATCAGATGTCCTCTGCCCAGTTGCATGCCTGCCCGTGTGCTCAGGTTTGACTTCACTCCCTTACCTCTTCGTGTTTTATCGTTTGCGTGCATGCAAAGGTGGGGGCGATGGTTGAGTACAAGTATTAAAGGATGGAGGAGAGAGATGTAGAAGTCTTACCGCTGGGCTTCAGTGAGTAATGACTGGCCTTATTGCTGGCAAATCAGGTAGGCTTTCCTCAGACAGAGATGAACAGCCTCTGCGCCCCCTCCTTAACTTCTCCTGTCTGCTCAGCCCTCTTTGTGTTTTCTCCTCTTTGTTTTTGACAGTGGAATACAGATGACATATCCCACTCTTGCTCCCCCCTTTCTTTAGAGCTACCTCCTCATCATTCATATATTGCTGTTTCCTTGCCAGTCCCTTATGGCTCTGCAAATAGAGTTCCCATAGCAACTTTTTAGAGACTGAAGACTATAATGATAACACGAGGGCAGGGAAAATTACAATTTCAATTAAATAACGATGAAGCAGCCTTAACTCCCAAATTAAGTGTTTCGTTTTTACTCTCATGCAACCCCAAAAAATTCTACCTGTAAACTATATAATAGACCTGTCACCACATCTCCAGCAGAGTTTGTGTTCCAGTGTCAACAAAGTGACAGATATGTTTCTCAGTGGAGGAGATTGGTGCTCTGTGTCAGAGTGAGCTATTAGTAGCTGGGTATTGACATCATACCAGGTGCCAAGTCTGTCTGTGGGTTCATTCCTCTTCCTGGCAGCTAATGAAAAACCTGTTTTTGATATGTCACTTTCACTCCCTGCTGGTACATATATAGCAGGGATTATACAGAGACGTGTGTGTGTGTGTGTGTGTGTGTGTGTGTGTGTGTGTGTGTGTGTGTGTGTGTGTGTGTGTGTGTGTGTGTGTGTGTGTGTGTGTGTGTGTGTGTGTGTGTGTGTGTGTGTGTGTGTGTGTGTGTGTGTGATTGTGATTGTGTAAGAGACACACAAGAGAATTGACAAGTGGAAGAGGAAAGAGGAGCGACTCAACAAGAAGACAAGAAAGAGCAGGAGGAGGAGGAAAGCACATCTAGCAGAAAACACAGAAAGACATTGGCTAGGTCTCCATGTTCAAATGTCAGGCCCCAGGTTATTTATAGCCACTCTAATTAAACCATGCACAGTGCCTCTCCTGCTCTCTCTCTTTCTGTTTCTCCCTCTAATTCTCCGGTGACCCTCTTTTGCACCCTTTGTTCCCGCCATATTTTCAACTCATTTCCCCCTGTCTTGAGTTTCTACAACACTATCATCTATAGACCAGTTACTGGCGTGGAAATCTTTTAAATCCCGTTTGATTGTGATCCTGCGTTTGTCTGATGATAAACATAGACACACTCAATCTGCTGAGATTAAACTCTGTCTCGCCCTGTCAGCCTGTTGACAGCAACACGCGCAAAACACACTCGCACACGTATCATTTCAGAACTTGATTGTCAGCTGGCCTACTCTTGGGAAATGGTTACCATGACAACTCCAGATGTAGCATCTGAGGGTCTTGTTGTTGTATTTTGAGTTGCATGCGTCATTCCCTTGTGATACTCTACCCCTCTATCCATCAAAGCACAGCCACGCAGAGGGGCCTTAACCCAGATTATCCATTAATGCCTAATTATACATCCATTACGTCTTCCCTTGAAGACATCACTTTTCACAGGATGTTATAGTCCCCCTTGTGTCTCTCAGGGCCATTCTCTGCTTTTATGAAAGGAGTATCAATCCAGGCATATGAATTATTCACAAAACTTTTTTTTTAAAATGTCCTTATTTGTTTTCATATGTCATGTTATATTGTTGATATGCATTTTCCATAAAGAGCTGTGCATTTGTAGACCACAAAAGTCTGATAATAATTTAGTGTCTACTGCATTAATCTGCAGATGGCACGTGAAAGATCAGCGTAGCGACCGTGTCTTTTGAAGCCTCAGCTTTATTTTTAGCGCTGGCCATGTTGGCTTTCAGGTGCCAGGAGAGAATGCATGAGACGGAATCAGCTAATGCTCAGTAAACAGGCTACGATAAAGTTTCATTGTACAGACACTGACCACTAATTAGTGATGCATGAAATACAAATAAATGCTACAGTTTTATTCACAGGACATTACACTGTGATAAAATGCTCTAAAAGACCCCACAACCCAAAATGGAGAGGTCCAGTTCAGTGACTAAGATGAGTCGAGGTAAAGGCTACAGTAGCACACAGCTAGCAGTCTGGCTGGCACTTACTCATGCTTCAACGTGACCACAATTTACAGTAAACTTGGGGGGGTAAATTCACTCCCTGTGCTGTTGATACAAATTAAGAACTGTCATTTGAGACCAAAACCACATTTTCCTCCCAGCTGTATACTGGATAATGTTGGAAATATCAGGATATGAGTAAATGGGGTTTAACTCCCTTCACTGAACTGCCGATTTGCACTTGTATGTTGGCTTCATTTTTGAGCCCAGTGGGTTTCTGCTTAAATTAAATTCATTAACGGGCCAGAGACCTTTGATCTGTCAAAATCTGGCCCACTTCCTGCTGTCATCACTTACCTTCTGCCCTTTCTAAAGTAGAACCGCCAATACATAATTTGGGGGGTTAAATATGCACTCTGTGTTGTTGTGCCAAACCTTTTTGTCCACCAAATGTTTCATTCTAAGTCACAGCCTCACCATCAGAATGGAAAATAAAAAATAGGTTAATGGCAGTAAATCAGGCTTTAGTCTTGCTCAGTGCATTGCATAGAGACGAGTTTGATGCTTCGGGACTGAGTGACTTATCCTGAGTTGATTCTCCATCTGAATCTACATGAAAGTGTGGAGCAGCACTGGCTTTTACTTTGAAACAGTTTTGCAACACATATAGTATCTTACACATTTCCATTACGCTGCAGAGATCCACCTAGAGCTGATTAAAACTGCTGTGTTCAGCACTGACGTGTCTGATTTATCTAAACGTGTTTATTACCCTGCTGTCCACCTTGTCGGCTATCTATTAGACCATGTTTGCTCTTTGTGGTAACACTACTACATGCTTGTGGGCAAGACACACTTCTGCAATGCTAAATATTCATACCGCTCTCTGTTTGTGTAGGTGGGTGTCTTTGAATGCACTTGTGTGTACGTGCATGTGGCTGTTACTATTTATATGCTTCCTCATCCATATATGGTTCATCTTTTCCACATCGATAAACAGCAAAAGCTATGCTGAAAAAAGAGAGGCCGACTGTGAGGTTTGCGCTGTTTGAGTACAAACATCCTTGTACGTTTGTGTGTGTGTGTGTGTGTGTGTGTGTGTGTGTGTGTGTGTGTGTGTGTGTGTGTGCGCTCCACGATGAGCCTTCCAGTCTGAGTGCCATATGCCAGTCTATGTGTCTCCTGTGTCCAGCATGTGAGATCTTGCCTCCTCAGACCGATTAGAACACTGTTGCAGTGACACTTGCACATCAGGCGGGGGCATTGTATATCAGATGCTCCTTGTTTCTGTTGTCCTCTCATCTCTGAGTACCTCAGCTGTCTTGTTTACAATAAAATCTCTGGAGTAACTTTCCACTCATGCTTTCTGTGTGCCTTCCTACCACATTACAATAACTAGTGTGGAAATAAAATGTTCTCTAATGGAACCGCTGGCAAATACTGCAATTAGCCCTATCCAGAGGGAGTAGTAGGTCTCTGTGCATCCCCAATAGCACCCAAGTGGAGGCAGGAAATAGCATGACTCTATTTCTATTATCACTTAGCTTTGCATGCAGCACACTCAGTTACTGCTCTCTGTAAACTGATTTTTTTGTCCAACACTAACTACTCATCATGCATAGGGCTCATTAGCAGGGCTCAGAGCCAGCTAGTGCCATACTTACTCCTAGGCAAAAAAAATGCATTTCTGCGTCACACCATCACAGTCATCAGCAAATTCATCTAAGAGCTTGCTCACGGTCGCTAGGGCTAGAGGCTGTTTCATATTCACAGTCACAGTCAATCAAAGGATCAGTAAGTCAGTAATTATAAATGAGTCTGGACACTTTCACACCCACTAGCAGGTATTAGCCGTGAGCATGCAGAGCACGTCTGCTACATTAATGGGCACTATTTGGCAATGCCACACTGTGCCAGCTGTGGCTTTTTAGAAGAGGTTAAGGGAGGGGTGGGTGGGAGATGAAAGATGTGAGAAGTGAGAAGAAGTAAATGTGAAAAGTCATTACTTTTCTGCTGAGTGGTCATATGTTCTGAATTAATCCAAAATAGTTGCCTACTGGAAGGTGCGATTGTGTTTATATATGAACATGCATACACACAAATACATATGCTTTGTACTGCATTAATGCAACATTTTTGCAGCCTCTGACTCTCTGATAATATAAAAAATTATACATATTTTATACTGATGCAGCACACTTTCTGTGGCTTTTTGGGGAAATCTGTTTACGTACATGTATAGAAACACTGACCAGATACATGTCATCAGTGCCCTTTACCCTGTCTTGCTTTTAGCTGTATTTTGCTGTCTTTCTTGATCTCTGTCTTTCTCTGTCAACTTAAATATTATCAATAAGACAGACTGATCTCTTTTCTCTCCTCTTTTTTGGCAGCTTCATGTCTATTTTCTCTATTGAACAAATAACCTTTTCAACAAACAACAAAAACAAAGCGCTTAGGAATGGCTTATTCAAGAATCCACAGAGGACACAGGAAAGGCAGAAGACTGATATAGCATGTCTCGGTACTTAGGGTTCATCAACTGGCATATAGGAAGGAGAAAGGTAAGGTAAGAAACCTCTAAAGTGACAGAGTGAGACACGGTGAATGGGCATCCGTCTGTCCTGATAAAGACAATGAGATTCATGGAAACTCAACAGCTCTATTAGTTTCTCGAATAGGAAAGGCTGGCAGAGGAGATGGGGTGGTGACTCAAGTGAGACACCATAATCCCTATGTGGCTCTGAATACAGTATGGCAGGGCACCAGATGACACTTTAATGACAGTTACATCTTTTTTATGGTGACGTACAGTCACTTTACCTTTCAAAGTGCAAAGAGTTATTTGAGTTAAATGAAGCATGTAAAACAACCTACTTGAAATGTTAAACATGAAATATTTGGGTGAAAACCCACGCGGCGAGGACTGAAGCCTCTTAATAATAATAATAATAATAATAATAATTTTATTATTATTATTATTTTATTTTATTTTTTTACTATTTAATTTGTAAAAATGTGTATACACACACACACACACACACACACACACACACACACACACACACACACACACACACACACACGTAGGAAAATATTTAGTATACACATCCAGAAATGCATACACTATTATATATTGTACATATATTTATTAGTTTCAGGTTGGCCATTCTTGTATTTTGCTCGTTTGTGTTGTTGTGTTTGCACATCTCTGTTGCTTGTGGGGCTCGCACACAAGAATTTCACTCGCATGTGCTGTGCCAGTGTGCCTGCACATGTGATGTGACAATAAAAAAGTGATTTGATTTGATTTGAACATGAAATATTTGGGTGAAAACCCACGCGGCGAGGACTGAAGCCTCTTTGTATGGAGTGTTTATGTTCTTCTGGGTGTCCTGTCAGTAATAAGCGCCTAACCTCTGCACCAAGTGGGCAGTTATTCTCTCATTCTGCCACCACTGAGAAGCACGACGAAGTCATTTATTTCCTGCGTGATGTGTTTTCACGTTGTAAATCATCATCCATTGCCCTGCCAATTGCCCACAGTACTGGCTGTAGATTTAGCTGATCCCCTGAGTGCCAGAGAGCAACCATAAGTGGATTTATGGTTTTTTTTTTTTAGAAGTATATTAATTTAGATTAGATTAGATTAGATAGAACTTTATTAATCCCTCGGGTGGGTTCCTCTGGGAAATTCGATTTCCAAAAAAGCACAGCACCGACAGAAGTTACAGAGTTAAATGTAGAAGATAAATTCACCGCAACCCAGCACTCTTCATCTTTCCAGTTGTTTTGTTTTATTATGTTTTTTCTTTTGATTTTTTTATGTTTTGACTTAATAATTTATTTGTGACCATACAGATAAACACTATTACACAGAAATAAGGAAATACAACAGATGTGATAGAGGCGGGGCATTTAGCCGTCAGTTTGCAATTCCCGTCTCCAGATCTGCAGCCTTCCTGCCTATGAAACAAAAATAGTGGATAATATGTTTGTTTGTTTGTTTATTTGGGGAATGTACAGGCAAACCTTTGTGTTGATAGCTTAAAACCAGATTTTAACACAATAGTAGAAAAGCAGGTATTCCTGTGCACTGAGCTGTTTTTCTTGTCTGTCTTCTCACCACCACAGCTAAACATTGATTTATTGAACTGCATTTCATACATAATGACCTCAGGGAAATAAATTTTGGCTTAGGGAGCCTAAAATACTTTACCTTAGAAGTGTTTTCTTTTTTTTCCCAAGGCTTTAACGCATTTTGGTTTTATTGCTCAGTCTCTGTGATTAGTTTATGTTTTTACTTCGTTACACTCATTTAGTCTGTTTTCTCCTAATTTGTCAGATCAGCTTTTTCAATGTTGCATTAAAATAGAAAATGAAAAAAGAAAAAGCAAAGCCTTTACCTGGCATGAGAATGCTTAAGAGAGGAGAAGCGAGAGAAAAATAGAGGTGAGAGAAGAAGTATTCACATTATACTGGCTTATGTAATCTCCAGTTGAGCGCTTTTGTTTGTGTTAGTTTTGCATGCATGCGGCACCATGGATCAAACAGACATACAGAGTCTAATTGGAAAGGAATTTTGTGAGTGTTTCTGTGTGTGCTGACTCGTGCAAGGTTGTGTGTGGAGGAACTTATTTCCCACTTTATCTCTCTCTCTCTCTCACCTCTTTACTTTTTCTTCTTTGCTGTTGAAATCCATTAAATGGCTTTACTGGCATTACCATATATAGATGTACTATTGCCAGAGAATGGTATGAATACTGACATTAATTTACTTTCATTTTCTTCCTCTGTTGCATAATTCATGACTGTACTTGTCACTGTACAACACAAGGGCTGATTTTCTTTATGCCGGTATCATGGTGTAGATCTTAATAATGAAATTTGTTCTTTCACAATATTGAGCATGCTGAACAGGTGCTCTATAGTACTGAAGTAAATATGTTTGCTTTCCTAAATACTGTTAACCCAGATGTTCAGACTCATAGTGATACAAGCAATGAAGGCATGAATATAATTATGCGATACAGCCAGTGTTGTAGTTCCTAACTATCCACTGTAAATACTGGCCTTAATTGGGTTTCTCATTATTGTTTTGTTTTGTTTTTTGTTCTTATTATTTTTGGCACAGTATTACTTTATTTTATGATGTGTGTCAAAACAAAGGAAGAAAATTGGGTCCCAAATGGAATAAATGTGGGTTCCAGAAAAAGAAAAAAACATTAACTTTTAAAGGTTGTGTTGCTGGTTTCACGTTATACTAAACTTTGTGTCGCAGCCATCTCAGTAGCATGGCTCCAGCTGCTACTGAATCTCTCTTTTTAGTCGATTCAATTTTCAATTCGGTTCTGTTCAACAAGAATTCCCATCAAGGCGCTTGAGTCAGGAGGACTTATAGACTGCAATGCAAACATTCATCTTCCCCATAGATTTAATTCAAATGGGATTCCCTGACTTTTCTTCTGTCTCTACACTGTTCCAAAAAATAGTAATGTCAAAGTATCTTACTGTATATTTTACAGTTTTGTACTGTCTTTCTAGAATATCATTAAATTTACATAAGTAGATTTTACATGTCAAAGGTAAAATAACAAAACATCACTGTACATATAGTAAAACACAATTTACTTGTTTTTTAAATATATGTTTTTGTACATATGCATATTTAGATTGTAAAGATACATTCACAAATGTATCCTAATTTCACAAATATTTGTCTGTTATGTGAGAGAATGATCTGTTAAATTCAAATGTAATACTATGGAAAAATATATAAAATGATCGAAAATTAATGAGAATAATCAATAATTAAAGGATTATTTGAATTATAATTGTGCTGAAAATTTCATGTCATCTAGGTCTGATTCAATAATTCAGAGGTAACAAGTGAAAATATAATTAATAGGAATAAAAACTTTAAAAAAACATTTAAACATTGCACGGCCACGCTGTGCTAATTATATATTTGAAAAAATAAATGTAGACATAGGAATTGCAATTAATATAAATCTCAAAGTATTCACAACATTCCTGAACAGAAAGAGGCCTCTGCACCTGGGGTGAGGGTGTGGCCATGAAAACAATGTGACATGCCATTGGATGTTGGGACACATAATAACATGACACTAAGCATTAGCCAATGAATGTGAACTAACAACCACAAGGTCGCGGGTATGGCTGCACTGTAGGAAAATCCTAATATGAAAGTATTTTACTGCATTTCAGTTTTGTTCTGTTCTTCTACAATATCATTAAAGTTACGTAAATAGACTGTGATTTCACATTAGACTAATTACATTTTGTATTTAGTGTCCATTAGAAAAGCATTCTTTTATAGTAAACTAAATGTTGAATATAGTAGGAATTACCACTGGATTCGGATGTGAATATCAGTGCATTTGGATATTTCATATAAAGCATTAGTTGCTATAGTAACTCTAAAATCGTCACATTTTCTTTGATATAAGGGTTCTTTCTGGCAAAAGGCAATCACTATGAAAAAGAGGCATCCTTGCCAAAAACAAAAAAAAAAGAAATCACCTTGGAGATGTGGCACTATATGCTCATTCACATACATTGCTCAAATCATGGCAGCATAAGTATATACACCTGCATGTACTTCTTAAGAAGCCTAGGGTGCACTTCACTGATCCCTTCCATCATTACTTAATGTAGCATGAAAACATACAGAGAATTTTGCAAGAAGAGAGTAAAAGTGACTGCTGCTCAGAGCCACACAGACAAAAAGAGCTGGGCAGCAATGTGGGACACCGAGCAGAGAGAGCAGTGTGTGGCCGCAGGGTCTTGCCCCACACTGGGCGGATAAAGGCATGGTTGTAGTGGTCTCAAGAGGAGAGATGGATGCATTATTAAAGAATTTGACAGCAGTATGGGCTCTGATTTAGAACCCCTGACTAAAGAGCATGACAAATAGCTTGGCAGATCTCTAATTCAGTACAGTTCACATAGTTTATTAGCGTTGCACAACTTTTAAAAGTGAAACTTCAGACTTTAAGAGAGGGCTGTCAGTGAAGGAGTAACACCAGTCAATGTTGGTGTTATGTTACAGTGTAGCTAACTGCAATCTACCACACGAAAGTTTCTAGTTTCTACCCAACACACACTATGGATTCAAAGACTGGTGGTTAAATTAATCGTCCACAAATGCTTTAGGTTACAGTGATACTCAAGACAACTGTCTGCTTTCAGCTTTGCAGCAGTTTGGAAAAGGCTTTTTGTGAGGTAAATTAAATTTGAAGGATTTATTAGGTGAATTTATACCATCTTGAGCTTAGCTGAACATTCATGAGCTGAAACAAATTGTCCTTATTTCCCAGCGTCTCACTGACACTTGCCACAGGAGATGAATTCTCAATTATGTAATTGCTGGCTTGATAAGTAATGAGCGAGAAAGAATTGTGATTATAAATTCATTTTGAGTGTATTTTTGAAGCCACAATGGCAATCACTTAGCACCGCTTGCTGTTTAAATGTTCCCATTTTTGTCTCTGATTGTATCAAAATTACTTTTTTTTTTTTTTTTTACTTTACTGTCCAACCAATTAATGACAAGAATTTCTGGATTACTGGTTAATGAAAATATAATTTGTTTCTGCCATACTTACCATCATCCGCTAACTGTGGTATGGAAAGGTTTTGTACTTCCACCTGCTTTGTGTAGGCAGTCTTTATGTATTCTTGTGTGTGCATCTGTAGATAAACACTGTTATCTGACTGAAGACGTGCCACTAGGGGCACACACTTTGTGAGCGTTGTGGGTTAACTGTCTGAAGACTAAAAGGCTAAAAATAGCTCAAAGCTCTGAGGTGCGGCTCCACAGGACCTGAAAGAGGTCAGTGTGTTTGCTTCTCTCCTAGTGTGAACATCATGTGTCTGCAAGTCTGTGTTATGGCCTCTCCTCTGCACCTGTTTGTACTGCTGTGCGTGCTCAGCATCCTTCCTTGTGTTTGCATTTGTACAATCTAATTTGTAATACAGACTGTATGTTTGACCTTGCACTCTGCCTGAATCATCTCTCCCTTGCAGCCTCTCTAATGAGAGAGCAACTCTCATTAGGAACAATCTAAGAGAACAGACAAAGTAAGGTTACTTGGATATTGTAATTGTAACCCTCCTAGCCAAGAGCTTAGGAAGGAACTGTAAATCATCACCAGAGTGTTTTCACAAGGTGAGTTTAAAAGGAATAGTTGATAACAGGTGTTCTATTTAGGGAAAGAAAAAAGTGAGTGAGAGATATAAACCATCACGCAAGAACGAGAGCGGGAAAGAAAGAGAGGCATCAGAAACTGAAAGAGAGGCATCAGAAACTGGAAGAGCAGGAATTCTCTTTGTTCTTACTTCAAAGGCCACTCATAGTCATCCAGAGCGTTTCAGTCATGGCTCATTTGGGATATCATGCATGAATATAAAAGCATGACTTTGCTCTGTGAACATAAGGTCTTGTATAGAACCTGGGTTGTGACAGAGCATGTAAATAAGCAATACAGTCGTTCATAATGAATTCTGATGAAGTATGAAACAGAGACGTCAGTGACAACATGAGATGCCTGCAGTAATATTGCACTCATCTATTTCTACAGTACTGTGCAAAACTCTTGAGTCAGCCCTTTATATTTTGCTAAGAAAATCTAAATTATGTGCAGTGATTTATTGAGACGTGCTAACATACACGGAAATACCTGTAAGGCAGAAACAGAGTTTGCACAATTTTAATGAACTTGAAAGTCAATATTTAGTAGTAGCACCTTTATTCTTCAACACAACTCTCTTAGGTAAGCTTTCTTACCTTTCTTTCTTAAGAAGCCTTCAGGAATAGTTCTCTAGATATTCTTTGGATGTCTTTTGATCGTTACCGTAATTAACTTCAATAATGTTGGGGTCCGGGCTCTGGGGAGGCCAATCCATGGCTAGTAGTTATCCACTGTGTGTTTGCTATCTTGTGCTTTTATTACATTGTATCTCTTTGGGATCATTGCATTTCTGGACAAAATGAAGCCAGTGCCAACTAGATGCTTTCCAGATGGCATTGCATCGTGAATCAAAAGCTTGGTGGTACTTTTCTGCGATCATAATTTCACTAACTTTGAAATATCCCCAACACTGCTGCCCCAACAGATCCTCCACTGTGTTTTAAATATGGCTATGGTAAATGGTAAATGGCCTGTATTTGTATAGCGCTTTTCTAGTCCCTAAGGACCCCAAAGCACTTCACACATCCAGTCATCCACCCATTCACACACTGGTCATGGCAGCTACATTGTAGCCACAGCCGCCCTGGGGCGCACTGACAGAGGCGCGGCTGCCGGGCACTGGCGCCACCGGGGCCTCTGACCACCACCAGTAGGCAACGGGTGAAGTGTCTTGCCCAAGGACACAACGACCGAGACTGTCGGAGCCGTGGCTCAAACCGGCAACCTTCCAATTACAAGACGAACTCCCAACTCTTGAGCCACGATCTATAGACACTGTTGGACTCTCCTGACCTCCTTCTTACTTACTGATTTCAACCAAAAATTTCAATGTCAATCTACCAAACTTTGAAAGACCTTCAGAAAACCTCAAAAACTATTGTTCAAGAGGACATTAAAATGTGAAGATTGGGCTCATTGAAAGTACATACATTATAAAGAAATCAGCAAAATGACTCAAAACTTTTCCAAAGTACTGTAAGCTGTCTGGCGAATTCCTGATGCTGTGTGTGTGTGTGTGTGTGTGTGTGTGTGTGTGTGTGTGTGTGTGTGTGTGTGTGTGTGTGTGTGGCTACAGGTACTAGTGCAACACGATGTAGTTTCAAAGCAGACCTCCCGGGAACAGAGCTGTCTCCACTGGTGTTTTCATTTCTAGGTCCCCACAGGTAGAATCCCTGAAGTTCACTTGTTATCTCACTGCCTGCAGGGCCCAGAGCTTTTCATTGACATCTCAGAGTACCATTCTTTGGCTTGGCTTCTCCTCTCAGTAATGCGTTACAGACATGGAATCTATAATAAATCCTTAGTCATCTTTAGGATGATGAATGGCTTTTTGACTTCCACAAAGATCCAAAATATTTGCTGAAAAGTTTATAGAAAAGTTCTGTCTCGACTGTTCAAACATGTCTGGACTCCTTACAGATAGAAGCGCTCATGTTATATCGGGCATCTGGCACACGGTAACAGACAATGCAGCAAGTTTATTTATGAGGCAGGAGATTGTTTACTGCAAGAGCCCCTGAGCTCCCTTTGCTATCTCGTCTTTGGCATAGAGACTTCTCTAATTGCACCGTCAGATTAATATCCAGCCATCTAAACTCAAGCGCTGCAAATATCTGGATGAGTTCTGCAGATTCATTTTCATTCTATGCTTAATTTACATGCTATGTTGTCCTCGAGATGTTATGTTTTGTGTGACTTTTCTGCCAATCTAACTGCTTTTCGTTTTAGAGCTATATGTTATGGAAAACGTCACCGGGCTATATGCTGGGAGTTTGCAAGAGGAAATTGAAGGGAAAAAAATACTCCAAGTCCTTTTTAAATAAACACATACAGCTGGCAGAGAGTTCCAGATTGCTTTGCGAGTCTTAAAGGAGCTTAACTCATACACACTTGAGCACTTGTACAGTCAAGCAGTCAAACACAGCTGTCTGCCATCAGAGCTAAAACTTCTTGAAATGCTGTTTTCTTGGATTAGAGCCACATTAAGATTGTGTTTTAATGTGAAAATGATCTGCAACTAAGTTAGTGTTTCAGAAATTATATCATTATATCTTCACTGACAGCCGTGTAAAAGTAAATCACATGACCGTTCGTTAACCTGAAGCAGAGCGTTAGTTATTTCGAAAGAAAACCAAAGAACAAATTAAATGCAGAAACCTTAGAGCTGTGGTGATGGAAGAGGGGTACGCACATAAGAAGGATGATCACAAAAGGCACTTGAGATTGGCTGTAATGTTTCGGTTTAATTAAGGTAACCGATCGGACTCAGACAGGAAGCAAACGTGGGCATCGGCATCATAGTTTCCAAAATTCTCTTACTGCAAAACCAGACTCAAACACAACCCCACAGTCTGAAAGTGAAACTGGGTCAGCAGAGTTTTCATCTTAGGGGTCCTTAAATGCTGCAGTAGTGTGGATGCAAAAAGACACAGATGTAGTACAGCGTTACACAGTATAAAACAAAAAGTGTGGATCTACCCTGTGATTTCTCTTTATGGTTAAAGCATGAAGGATCAGACCTCAGATATGATCTAGAGCACAAGTTAAAGAGGAGGGCACTGAAATGAGAGGCTTTGTGAGCCTTAGCCTTTAGGAGCTGTGGGACATCAGCACCAGATCACTCCTATTTGATGGTACGGCACAATCCTGAGCCCTCGTTCTCAGTGGGATAAGATGAATCTGAGTCTCCCTTCAAAGGCATTTCTTTTCCTTTTTTGGGGTGGATTTCTATTTCTGTCTTGCCTTTTTGAATTTGTCTCCCTGTCTCCTACTGCTCGTTCTGCTCAATTACCATTGTCTGTATGTAATATGTATAAAATACAGAACACGTAGACAGTTGTGCCTGAGTGCAAAAACACTTACTTTATGCGCATTTCATGAGGAATTCATGTTCTTCCATAGTAGCTTTGGGAAGCATACAGAAGTTTAGATACAAGGAAAGAGATGAAGGCCTCAGGCAGTGAGCTTAACCGCTCTCTCGTCGGTAGGTACAACAGCCAAGATGAATTATTTGAATCATGTCATCTTTCCCATGAAACATCACATGCTACAAGTTGTGCTGCAAGGCTAAGGCCATACAAGTTCATCATATCAGATGCAGTGCAAGCATACACTCATACGTGGAAAGAATAAATAAGGAGACAAATTAGTCTAAAAGCTTTTGGGGTTTTTTTAGTTTAATTAATCTGGTAAGAGATGTCTGACTTATCTAAACATATCTAAACATGGACACCGAATTAGCTTCAATGGCTTTGAAATCTCAGCATCAGCTTTAACAACAACAGAAATTAGCTGGCAACTAAAAGCACAATTTGAGATGAAATGGGGGGAAAAACGCTGGATGAGCTATTTACTGCTAATCACTGCAATACAGTTAGTCTAATCTGATGTCATTTACATAATAAACGGCAAATTACAATATTTACAGATTTTTATTCTGTATTATGATTGCTCATAATTACTTCACTGTTGCTACATAAAAGAAAATTGTGGGTTTTTTCTTTAGTGAAATGAGTGAGTGTTGTCACGGTAATCTTAATGAAATAATGATCATTTTTCAAATATTTGTGTGTATTTGCTCACACGGCTACGTGCAAAGTACTCATGTAGTACTGTCAGGTGACCTCATCCTCATTAAGATGCATGCTTTAGCTCACACAGGCATATGTGCACGCACACGCACCACTTCAAGGAGAATAATAAAACAATATACACTTGTATTTTTGGAGACATTGCTCATCTAAGCACAGTGACATGCTTTATCCTCTGCCTTCTATTCATATGCCCATAAATGAAAACTGTTCTAGCACTTACTGGTAATGAAGATGTCTCCACGTAGCAGTTTTTATACCCGGAGACAAACGTTAGTGTGATAACAAAGAGCATTCATTCTTCACTGTGTTTGCATTTTTCTGCTGCAGCCATCCCGCATCTCTTTCTTTTGATGTAATTGTGGTTCCTCCCTCTTAATTTCCTGCTTTTGTGCGTTTGTGTTCACTCCGCCGCAAGCCTACATAAGCCCTACATACTCCTCCCATCAGCCCCTTGAGCTCCACATGAAACACCGCTCGAGTGCCTGCTGCTTTGGAGTCCAAGCAGCGGGCTGACAGTCAGCAAAGCCTTACAAGGCTATTCTCAGCTGCTGCTGTTGTAACTGCTGATGACCCACCAGACCTGTTCTGTGGTATACTGATGTGGTTCGATATGCAGCGTGGGCCGTGTAGGAGTCACAACACTTGTTTAAACACTCACTCGCTCTGGCTCACTGGAACTCACCCTGCATGCTGAATTTAGCTCTCCAGCTTAGCTCTGTCTTACTGCCTTCACACTGCGTAACTGCTCTCTTTCTTGCTGCATTGCATTTTTCAGCTTTGCTTGCATTCAGTCTTGCTCCGTCACTTTGCTTTGTCTTCTGTTTTTTGAACATTATGCCTCACTTTCTCCTGAGACGTTATTTGTTCCGTGCTCTGTCCAAGACAAAAGGATAACCTCCCCGTTATCTTTTTGTCTTGGTTAGTGTATCAAGAGAATTTTATGCTAGGGTCTCTCAAAAAATCTTTATTTTTTTTTGTGTGTTTTTATTTTTAACTAGTTATACTTGTTTTTTGCTTGTTTGTTTTTTTATATTAAAAAAGCAAAACTGTCTCTTCTTAAAAAGCCCCCATGGGAGCAAAAATTTATTTCGTTTATGTGTCTTCTTAGTCTACAAATAGCTTTACTGAGATGGGCATCGCCACCACAGCCCCAAGGCAGTCGTTGCCTAAAACCACGCTTGAGGGGGATACAGGTTGAAGGCAGAACAAATTAAATGAGCCAGGAATCATTGGAGCCCAAGGGCACCACATTTTGCCCCAATTAACTGTGTTTGTCAGAGCATGAAAGTCCAAGGTCCCCTCTCTGGCAGTAAGATGAGAGGACAGGAAGGTCTGGTAAGGCTCGTTCTCTAGTGCAGTTCCAGACATCTTATTTCTGTCTTTCCCTTCGTGAGGTGTCCCCGCAGCTGGTGATGCTCCAGGTACTCATAGCTTTGGGGACCGGTGAGTTAAAGCAAGTTTAGGTTTTCATCACTTGCCTTTTTAACAGTTAATTTAAAACAAAGTTTACCGCTCCTGGTAAGTTGATTACATTTCAGCCAATTACGGGTGTTTTGGAACAAGGCTTGGATGCTGTGCAATGGAATGCAGCTTTTGGCTGCGAGGGACCTAAGGCGCTCTGGGTTATTGTGAATGTAATTGTGTGGAACTAAACAATGGAGCAGCATCTACACAGACAGCCTGTGATTAGCCCAGTGCAGCCCTCACAGATGTGTTGTTGAGCCTGTTTGTGCTTTTATGCCTAGTTGGAAGGTTTAATTCTCAAGCTGACATGGTCATTAGATTGCAAGCACAGGGGGGAAAGTTGTTAGGTTTTATGCTCCTTTTGTAGTTTGTTGGCTGAATGACAGTGTAGTGTAGAGGTAGCTGCCATGTCTTGCCTTGGGTTAATGTTTTGAATAGAATGAAGTGTAACATCTAATTTGGCTCTTGTAAAGGTCAGAGCACGCACTTTGACTTGGGAGTAAATGTGCAGTTGCTCTGCTGGGAGCCCTTGATGCTTTTTGTTTTGTGGTTTTTGTTTTTTGTTTTTTTTGGGGGGGGGCGTCAGAGTAAAAACCAAGCTGATGGGGGTGAAATATCTGTTCTGACAGCTTTAACGTCAGTTCTCTTTTAGAGATGAGATGTGAGAGAAAGCAAGTGTTTATCTTGTGTGTTCTGAATATATGAATGCTAATTGCAGATCAAAGGCAACTTTCTTACCCCCAGACATGCAGCAAAGAGGCAAACTTTAGCTTGTTTATTTGGCCAAAGGCTGTTTCTGTGCTCCAGGCCCACACACATTGCATTGCCATGTCTTACAGTGCATGCACACCAGCACACAGTGTCTTGTGTTTACTCATCAGTAAATCGTTTGCGAACTGCAATTGGAAGAGTTAGACCAGGGGGCGGCAACCCTAGACACGCGTGTCTACCTGGCATTTGCTCGATGGGCCGATGATTTTTTATTTTGTAACGTTATAAACATTGAAAGGTGGTGGATTGGCCAGATGCTGGCCGGTGTGTAAAAATAACTCAGTTGTTTGGTGGAGGCTATGGCGGAGCCTCCACAGATTCAGTAAAATGAACAAGTGGTGGAGGCCCGTTGATGTTACTGATGTTGAACTATATTTAATTCATAAGGTTAGTTAGTAGAGTTGCCAACCGTCCCGTTAAAAGACGGAGTCCTCCCGCATTCAGAGAAATTATTGCGCGTTTCGTGTTGAGCTGAGAGGCGACGCAGTTTGTCCCGGACTTCAGCTGCAATGAAAAAGACACAAAGCTGGAGTTATTCTGTCTTTGCTGCACAGCTGCCTCTTCTTCTCTCTTCTTCCGCTCCCTCTCCTGTTGCTACTTTAATCATGAAACTGATCAATGATCAGCTGATCGGCTTTTCTCTCTTGTTTGTTTATCACTTTTTGCCAGAAAGAGGAAACAGCTGATGTTGCGCTAAACAACAGCAGCACGTTTAAGCTTGATCAGCTGTTGTTAGAATTTATTTAATATTAATTTCTAGTATCAGCTGATGTTTGCTGGAGCCACAGCTGTAAAGCTGCTGGTCATGATGTCGGTTTGGATATGTGGTGAGAGGGAAACATGAAGATGAAACCAGGAGATGTCCTTACTGAACCATCAGAGCTGTGATGGAGAAACAGGTTTACCTTTTAGGTGACATGAATGAGTTGAAGTTATGAACTGTTTCTGAGAGACAAATAACACCAGGATCCTTTTCTAAGCAGCTGACAGCTGGTAACTGTGCAGGGGCGGGTCTAGGAAAGTTTTGCCAGGGGGGCAGGTAGGGCATAAACAGGGAAGGGGGGCACAAATACTTTCTTATTTTCATTTAAAATGTCTGGCTGTTATTAAATAATTATATATTAAAGAAATCATACATATACCAACAAGACTGTACATCACTGTCACCACAGCGTTTGTTTTCATTCAAAGGCTTTATGGCTTTAATACCTGGGGGGCCGGTCTCTAGTCAAAATGCCCGGGTTGTTTTTTTGTCCCAGTCCAGCCCTGGGCACAACACACAGTGAGTTAATCTGAGAAGGTCCATCAAAAAATAAATGGCCGCGCCAGCGGTGCACATCACAAATCAGCTCGCATAGACACATTAGTTGTGCCGCTTCTTAATGATGGTACCTTAGCTAACAACCCCAACTACCAGATGGAACTTGTAATTGGCTAAAAATAACTTAGCCTACCAGTGAGAGGGACGTTGTTAGCTTTCCACATTCCGACACTTCAAAAGCTTCAGCAGCTGTCCGCTCAGCATCAGCACCACGGAGATACACGGACACATCCGTAGACTCGAGACACAATGCGTTTTTGGGACTTTCAGGTGTTTGGACCAATGTTTTCTTTTATGATCAAACCAGAAATCTTTAATGAGCAGCTGGATTTGTCTTGCATTAACTGGCTGGATTAATGCCAGTTAATGCAACATCGAAGCAGCTGGAATCCACAGCCGTGTGTGTTCATGGAGCTGCATGTTCACCTGCTGGACATCACTACCTGACAAGTTTAACTGTCTTCAGAACATTGCAGAGGCCTTATTGACAGTATTTGGCTCTACATGTCTGTGTGAGCAGATTTTCTCTCACATGAGTCCTCAGGTAGCCTCTGAATGCTGGACACTGGGAGACCTGTGTCTCTGAGTGGGAGACCAGAGATCACATTAGCATGTGTGTCTCTGTATTAACAAACATGCCATATTGGCCCAGTTTATTTTTCTTATCATTGTTGTGAGGAGACCATAAATAGCATTTGTATTTTCTGTTGTACAGTTCATTTGCTGTTATGGATAAAAAGTCTTTTTTTTGTTTCCAAAATAGCTGATAACTATTCGCTGACAGCTGCCAACATCTGCCAACAAATATAATTCTAGAAAGTGGTTCTACACAGTGTGTAACTGTTAATATAGAGCGTTATTACATTTATTGCTAATGCAATGATATGGCACACTGACCTCTAAGGAAATGTTAAATGGCACTCGCCATCAGAAAGGTTGCCGACCCCTGAGTTAGACCATCATTCAGTCTGTAGCGCTCCACATAAATTAATGGAATAACATCCCACATCTCAGTGGTGCATCGTACAATAGCCATGACACCCAAGCCTGCTTTATGATCGTAACATTAACATAACATTAACCTAGTCTATACAGACATGTTTTTTCTAATCTTAGGTCCTAGGAAATATGAAATACAGTAGAAACGGGTAGTTTTGCACTTAGAAACCCCAAACAAAAGACAGCTTGACAGGTATAAAATAGTATTTCTGAACCAACAAGGTGATTCCTAAAACGCTATTAGACAAGAAACTTGGCATATCGCTGCAAGGTGTGCAGTGTGTTCTTAATAATTTGGGGAAACTTGACAAGTAGAGGATGAAAGAAAAAGTGACAGGCTAAAAAAACTCTCTGCAGCTGATAAACAGTAATCTAAAAGTCATGTTCTCAAAAAGAAAATGGAAATAAAACCGGTAAGACTCGACATGAGACCAGAGAGATGCATCTGGTCCTTCAGCTGATCCATCTACTGTTCGCTGGAGTCTCATCAGAAATGGTCTCATTTCTGGAAGGCTGGCTGTGAAGAATTCTTAAGGAAGGGAAACATGGAGGGAAAAGTCTGAGGAATGAACTGGACTAAACGGGTATAGTTAAATGTAATGTAATTGTTAAATGTAATGGACACTATTGCTCCCATTAAGGTGAAGGTTATCTCTGGAAGGAAAAAGTCTCCATGGAGAAACTCCACACTGGTGAAAAATGAAAAAAGAGAGTGTAGGAAAGCTGAGCGCAGATGGAGAAAAACAAACCTCCAGGTTCATTATGACATTTATAAAGAGAAACTTCACAATTATAATTTACAACTGAGGAATGCAAGGAGGTCCTACTTCTCTGACATCATCACTAAAAACAGCCATAATGCTCGGGTCTTATTTTCTACAGTTGACAGGCTAACAAACCCTCCTGTGCCAGTGGCAGCTGAACTTCATTCGACCATGGCCTGCAATGACTTTGCCAAATTCTTCACAGACAAAATCCAAAAGATTCGACAAGCAATTGGTACATCAACAGCAGATCCAGGATATGTACTGTGTCCACCGAAAAACTGTTTAAACACCATGAAACAGTTTCACCCGATTAACAGCAAAGACCTGGAGGACATCTTAGGTCAACTGAACTCCTCCTCTTGCTGTTTAGATGTCCTGCCAACAAGTTTTTTCAAAAAGGTCTCAAAGACTTTAGAGTCAGACCTGTTACAGATCGTCAACTTTTCCTTAATGTCAGGTGTGTTTCCAGAATCACTAAAAACTGCTGTAATCAAACCTATACTGAAAAAGGACAATCTTGACAAGACACAAATGAACAACTACAGGCCGATCTCAAATCTCCCATTTTTAAGTAAGATCATTGAAAAAGCAGTTTCTCAACAGCTCAGTTACTTCTTAAAACAGAATAACTGCTATGATGCCTTCCAGTCAGGTTTTAGACAGAACCACAGCACTGAAACCGCTCTGACCAAAGTGTTCAATGACATATGTCTGAATACAGACAGTGGAAAAATGTCAGTCCTAGTTTTACTGGATCTCAGTGCAGCATTTGATACAGTTGA
The DNA here is from genome assembly GCF_963969265.1 of Rhamphochromis sp. 'chilingali'. NCBI lineage: Eukaryota > Metazoa > Chordata > Actinopteri > Cichliformes > Cichlidae > Rhamphochromis > Rhamphochromis sp. 'chilingali'. Next base: position 316,698 of record NC_137939.1, on the reverse strand, counting down.
CCACAACATATTACTCAAACGACTGGAGAACTGGGCAGGTCTTTCAGGAACTGTACTAAACTGGTTCAAAACATACGTAGAAAACAGGAAATACTTTGTATCAATAGGTAACTTCACATCTGAGCAGACAAGTATCACATGTGGAGTTCCCCAAGGCTCCATCTTGGGACCCCTTCTGTTTAACATCTACATGCTCCCACTGGCACAGATTATAAAGAACAACAAAATAAACTATCACAGCTATGCAGATGACACACAAATATATATCACAGTGTCACCAGGAGACCGAGGCCCTGTACAGGCTCTTGGTAAATGCATTGAGGAAATCAATGACTGGTTGTGCCACAATTTTCTCCAGCTAAACAAAAACAAAACTGAAGTAATAGTCTTTGGCGCCAAAGAAAAACGATTACAGGTCACCAGAGAACTTCAATCTATACATCTAAAAACCACAAACCAGGCGAGAAATTTGGGTGTAGTGATGGATGCAGACCTAAACTTAGAAAAACACATTAAGACAATAACAAAGTCAGCTTACTATCACCTCAAGAATATTTCAAGGATAAAAGATCTGATGTCTCAACAGGAGCTGGAAAAACTAGTCCATGCATTCATCTTTAGTAGGCTTGATTACTGTAACAGCATCTTTACAGGTCTACCTAAAAAATCAGTCAGACAACTACAGCTCATTCAGAACTCGGCTGCTCGAGTCCTCACTAAGACCAAAAAAGTGGACCACATCAGTCCAGCTCTGAGGTCTTTACACTGGCTGCCTGTCTGTCAGAGGATAGACTTTAAAGTTCTGATGCTGGTCTATAAAGCTCTGAATGGTTTAGGACCAAAATACATCAGTGACCTCCTGACCCAGTATGAACCTTCCAGATCCCTCAGGTCATCTGGATCCGGTCTTTTATCAGTTCCCAGAGTCAGAACCAGACACGGTCCGGGGCAGCGGCCGTGTGAAGAGTGGAAAGGAGGACTCAGATGCAGCACTTACTCAGATGTGAAGGTGATTTATTGAAAATACTGAACATAAAGTGGAGATGGCAAACAGAACTAAGGATGAACTAAACTGGGAGAAACTACACAAAGGGAGTGGCAAACCTGAACATGAAGGGAGAACAGCAGGGAGAGCACGCAGGGGATTCACGGAGAAATGCAGAGTACGCAGGGTAACACAGAGGATGAACACAGACGACGCGACGAGGAGCAGAGGAAAACACACACTATAAGTACACAAAGAGACACTGGGAAATCACACACAGGTGGGAGACACAGCTGGACCTGATTAACCTGACGAGACAGGGGAACACTAACACCAGGGACCAATAGAGGGAGCACAAACCCAAAACCCAGTATCTAAAATCCCAAAACACAAACCATCCCAAAACAGCCCAAGAATAATAAAGAGAATAATAACAATAAGGAACACAAACACAAAGTCACTGAGTCATGGCCGCAGGACCATGACAGAACCAGACACGGAGAAGCTGCATTCAGCTTTTATGCTCCTTATATCTGGAACAAACTCCCAGAAAGCCTCAGATCAGCTGAAACACTCAGTTTATTTAAATCCAGGTTGAAGACTCACCTGTTCTCAGCTGCATTTGAATAAAGCACCAAATCCACACTTTTAAGCTTAAATTTCAAAACTTACATTTAACTACTGATTTTATCTACTGTTCTGATTTTATCTGTTTTGATTTTATATACTGTTTTGTTTGTTTGTTTGTTAATTAGTTAGTTAGTTTATTTGCTTGTTTTAATCAATTTTAAATCATGCTTTTTATTTGTTCTTGTTTCTAATGTCTCTGTAAAGCACTTTGAATCACCTTGTTGTTGAATTGTGCTATACAAATAAACTTGCCTTGCCTTGCCTAAAAATCAGAATCAGAATCAGAATACTTTATTGATCCCTGGGGGAAATTATTTTTTGTTACAGTGCTCCATTTTAAACCAAATCGGTGTCAACAGGTCTTATCCAAACCTGTAACTACTGGTATACCTCTAGCCATAAACCTAAACCTTACCAAATAACACAAAAAAAACTATGCAAATAATTTTCAATTTTTTCTCATTTTCTAGGAAGTAGAAGTTGCTTAAATATTCTGTGATTTATACAAAGACTATTATTAAACACATCAAAATCCCAGTTTTGCCTCAGGATATGAAATATCCTATCCTATTCTGCCTACATCTGTAAAATACAGTCAAGGCTCTATTATTTTGGGGGCAGCCAACATCTAAAGAAGAGCTTTTGAATGTCATTCAACATGCCTAACGAACTATTTCTAAAAGTACTCAAAGAACGCTTGCCTAAGACTGTTGAAGAAGGTGGTCTCCAACAAGGTGGTCATACCAAGTATTGAAGCTTGTTAGAACTGTACAGCTGCAGAACTCAGTTTCTATCTTTTTTGCTGCACCAATTTCCAATTTTCCCAGTAAAATACGAAGAAACAAGGGCTGGATCAAGGCTTTTGCGTATAAGCAAGTGAGAAGCGGGAAATCTTTATGCTTGTATTAAATTATAAGACACGCTAAAATGGAAATGAAATAATAGTCACGTACATTTACGCTGATACAGCTTCATTCTCCTGTCTTGCAGACTTTGCAGAAGCTTTCAGTGCATCCCTAAAGGCTTACCACGCAGAACAGAATGTCCACCTGCACTTTTTCCAAAACCCTGTTAAGTGTTTGTTTTGAAGCTGGTAACTCAATTAACAGATTGTACTGTAAATCTTTACAAACAACAGGGAAATGTGTTTCGCATTTTGCAATTTTTGGTCATTTTCTTGATGAAGATGATACGATTTGTGTCATTTTCTACATTTTAAGTTACAACCTCTCCTCAGAGAAAGTTGATGAGTAGAAATAATAGTTTTCTCTTTGAAGGGCCTACTTTCTCAAGGAAATCTGTCCTAAACTGTTTTTACTTGCTCAAGAGAGTGCACTTAAACTGGATTTTAAATGAATATTTTGCTCTCTGTTGACACTAGTTAGCAGAACGTTCAGTAAGTGGAAAGTGAGAAATAATTCATTTGATCAGGGTCCCCTTAGGTTAGATGAAAATCTCTTTAGAACGTCTCTCTTAAGGTTAAGCAGGATGGCCCTTAGCAATCACTTTCAGGCACTGGAGCAGTGCGCACACACACACACACACACACACACACACACACACACACACACACACACACACACACACACACACACACACACACAGTGTGTAGCAGAGTAGAGTTTATGTGTAGCTACTGAAAAGCCCGGTGTTGCACTCTGCTCTCTGAGCACAAAGACACAAACGTACAGCAGCAGTTGATTTAGATTGTTTTCCACCACCTTATAGTTTTTTGTCCTCAGACAGACATGTTTCTAAAGGCAGTCGGCAGTGATGCGTATCTGGGTCTTTGGATTTGGCTGAAGGTATATTTTATGCCTGCACTCGTGTGTGTGCAGTCAGGTCTTAGAGTTGTATATTTCTTCCTCGGCGGTGCTGAAATGTTTTGACAGTGCGACTGGCCTCAACATACACAGCTCAGTGGAAGGAATGTCAGGCTGTGAAAGACTAACTGTACTGTAGAGCTGTGTGCGCGCGCCTGCGACTGCTTGAATCTGCAAATAATGTATATGCAAGAGGCAAGTGTGTGTCTCTGCGTGGGGGTTTCTTTTCTGTGTGTGCATCCTTCTCTAACACTGCGCGTATGCTGAGATAGAAGAACCAAATGAGGTCTTAGTATTAATGTGCTGTTTTCTCTCTCCATGCAAGCGTTGATGAGGGATTTTGGAGGAATGCAAAAACAGAGGATCTGTGTCTTTATCGCAAAGGTGGCCATAGTCAAATCTTTTTTTCTTTGTTTCTTTTTTGGTGTTATCGTGAATACTGTTGTCTCTACAATAGATATACACAGGTAGGGAATAACACTAAATTTAGAAAGGGGGAAAGATGCAAGCATCCTAAAGCTGGTCAAGAGCAGAATGGGCTGGTAAGTGAGAGTCAAAGATTGCCTGGTACAGCAGCTGCTTGGTTGCATAGACGGAAATGATGGGAGCAGGGTGCTAGAACAGCCAGCTGGACAGAGCAGAGAGCAGGGCAGGGCACGCGGTGGAGAGGACCAGGCATGCCGGCTGTCAGGCAATCTGCACAAGCAACACAGTCAGGTGTGTTACAACATTCTTCTGGGAGGACTCGAGTTGGCACGAAGGAAGTCAGATATGGCTGAGGAAATGAAAAGAAGCCGGCTGTGTGTACACATGTGTCTGTCAGCAACTGTTATGTCTACATAGTTATCTCAAGTGTGAGAGCATATGCTTCAATAATAACAGTCTTTCTGTAACACATGGGCGATTTCTCCTTTTTGCTCTTCAACCCCAGTGCTCACGTCTACCGTATATCACATGCACGAAAGCTATCCACATAAAACGTTCTAGATGACAAAGCGTTTCACAAAAAAATGTAACCTGTCCACAGTGAAGTGTCAGATCCTATAAAGTGATATACTGTACAAGAACACACTAGACTGTGTCTGGCTTTCCAAGTGTGTGTTTGGACATGGGCCAAACAGGGATCGCAGCCAAAGAAGGAAGAGTTTAATACAGAGCACGTCTTAAAGGGAGGGTGAGGGAGCAGCTCATCTGCCCACAGAGAGTGGCAGAGGTTAATGCAATCCCTTTAAGTGGACACAGAGCCGGTTAAGAGGCAATCAAGTGAGCAAGAGACTAAATAAATCATCTATTGATGCTCACTTTGATCATAGCGTTGCTTTCTTTAATCCATAATAAACTGACAAACATTTCACATAAGACTTTCTCTTCCTGAATAGTGTTTTAATATTTATACGAGTTTTGATGTTCATGCGTGCAATTTGTGTCTACAGCTTGTCTTTCCCTTTTCTAAGCCTTACAGATGGAATTGTTATTCACGCTGTGATTCAAAGTCTCCTAACATCCATATCTTTGCTGATGAGTCGAGTGAGTCTGAACAGCAGCACAGTATGCTTTTTTAAGGTGTTATTGACTAATGCTTTTGGCTCCTATTAGGAATAAGAAAACCGTGAAAAGTTCATTTAATCTCATAACTGCGTTGCTTTGATGCTTTGTCTTTTTGTTTTGGTTTTTTGTTCGTTTTTGTGTGAATGTGGTCGGTTGTATTCACGTGTTTTTGCATATATAGAAGTAAGTCAGGGGAGGACGGCTGCATGCCAAACAACATGATAGACTGACTGTGTACAGCATTAGAGATCACTGTCTGATGGATTAGAATTAGTGGCATTAGCAGTGATGGGTGATGGAAATTATTTGTGATGCCTGGATTCACCCATCTTCCATCCTTCCCAGCTGATCCTATTAGTACATGGAAGCTTTAAATCATCCCGATGTTCTTGTTAGTGTAAGTGTGCGTAATAAACACACGTTTGCATGCATACGAGTGCTGTTAGCCACATGTCTAGCATATTTACGCATATGTATGAGTAGGTGAAACATACCACAAACCCTGATCTGAAAGCTTATTTCTGTCAAAGACAGCATGTTTCCTCGCTCCTCCGTTCATCACCATGGTTACTAATTGGCTTATGGTGTATGTTAACAAGCTGTCCCTTTCATATTTGCCCATTGCTTTTTTTTCTGTGCTCTGGTTTATTCCCCAGCAGCCCAGCAGAGTCACTTTTTTCCATCCCACTCATCCTTTGAAGGTTATTTTTATGTTTGACCTTGAGGAAAAGCTGACCTTTCTGAAATTAAAATTTAATAGTGCTTGCATGTAGCCTGCCCCCCTTTCTGCACTTCCACCCACCCACTGCTCCCCCCCTCTCTCTCTCTCACACACATACATACTCCATCAGTCAAGACACAATCTGAGCAGAATCAATACATGAAATGTAAGAGTAGCTCAGCTCAAACACCCTCTCCTCTCGGTGCCACACTACATCAGGGGACCTCACCTGATGGTCTGCTTACTGTTTTGGCAGGTGCTAGATCAACAGCCTTTTACTTGTCTTTATGTGGCGTTTTAAACTATGACTTAATACTCCTGTCTTTAAAGGTGCAATATATATTTTAAAACAGTTAAATCATCGACTAAACTTATAAAAAAGACTATTTTAATTTATTATGTCACATATGTTGATATATTTGGTCTACAGATCATTCTGGTGCCACATTGGAGTGGTTTACTACGTAGAGCTGCCACCCAGGCAAAAGAAGAAAAGAAGTATATCACGATATAATGTGAAAAGCATATTGTTCTAACAACATACTATCACGTTTGTACAATATGATATCACATTATTACAGTATACAAAATTATCACGTTCGTACAATATAAATGCTATATTGTACGAACGTGATAATTATGTATATTGTAATAACACATTTCCCTAATAAGAAAAAGATTGTCAGTTTTATGTGGCGAGGTTGTGTCAGGAAGGACATCTGGTGGAAAAAATCTGACAACTCAAAAATGCGGAGTTACTACTTTGGTAGTCCTTTGTGAATTAGTCAGCAGCCGGAAGTAGCTAGCATGAGGTTAGGCAGCAGCCTGTCTAACCTTGTAATACCACTGTGCATCTCAAGAGGCAGTAGTGAGCAGGCTATGTATTGCAGCATTTTGTAATGTTACTTCATTGTGGAACAAAAGTGAGATTACCTTGTTTAAGGGGCAAGGATAGCTCAGTAGACAGAGTGGTAGAGTGGTGGCCCCATGATCTGAAGGCCTGGGGTTCGATTCCCCTGAACAGCTACCCTGAGGTACACCTGAGTAAGGTACCGTCCTTACGCACCGCTCCCAGGGCGCCCAATGGCTGCCCACTGCTTCACTGAGTGAATGGGTTAAATGCAGAGAGGAATTTCCCCACGGGGATCAATAAAGTATACACTTAATATTGTTAGCTTTCTACTTGTTCATTGGCAGCAACGACTGATCTGTGAAAGCATTTCATAACACCTGGAGGAAGTGAAAAGCAAGTTTTTATACACTGTGTGGAACATTTTCTCCCGATCTGCTCACAGTGCCATGAAGCCCCGCCGATTATCATCCCAAATAAAGGGAACCAGACTCAGTTAAAGCCTTTCCTCTAAATTTTCTTTGTTTCTTTGGAAACAACCTGTTTCTGTAGACAAGCATGACGTCAGATGAGTCATCCGCAAACAGTTACCTTTTGTGCTTTCCTAAGCTATATTTTTAGCTAGATAGTTACACATACTGTCAATGTGCTCTACTTAACTGCTTTCCCATTTCTTACTTAATCTTTTGTGTCTCCAAAGCATGTCCGTTTCTCATTTTCCCTGCTTGCATCTCTTTATTTCTCTCTGCCAGAACCAGAAGAACAAAGACCGATCGTTTTAATTTGATGCACTGAATATTCTATGTTTTGTAATAGTAGTTTTGTTTGCTTTCATTTTGCATGATATTTGGATGCTAAAAAACCCCACACATACATACATGCTTCTTTTAGTAATTTTGGACAACTGGGGAAAACAGAAACAAAGCCTGCATGGACAGAAAATCTGTCTCACAACAAAATGAATGAGAGCTGGCAACTCTGAATGTTACCTGAAACATTAGGTAAAGGCTTATCTACTTGGCTAATGTTACCTATTACGCATCTGGTTACCTTACCGTCTAAAAATAAATAAATAAAAATGGAAAAACTAGGCTGTTCCATAGCAGCGGCATCAACCCCACTGCTGAGCCTAATGCTGATGAAGGCCAAGCTCAACTCGATCTGATATAATGTATTTAAATAATTATTTTGGAAGTTTTCCTAATAATGTAAGTTTGCCCAATGTAATAATATGATGTAATAGGTTAATTGGTGCTGTCAATGGGTTTCTTTTGCCTCCAGAATGGCTCCTCATCAGTACAGCCCATAACTGTAACTCTAATGGACCATTTTGAACTAATCCAACTATAAATGTAAAAAAAGAAACGGTTAATCATTTTTAGTTCAATTTTAATTTTATACAGTTATCTGCTGAGTTCTTTGCCATGTAGAGTGAATCGTGAGCAGATGCGAATAGCTGCTTCTCTTCTGACAGAGTTTTAGTTAAGTGTGCTGCGTGCTGTATCCACAGTTGCTGTTAAACAGATACTGCAACACAAACTCAGTCTTCTTTACATGTCACGATACATGACCAGTGTAGTCTCCCATCAAAACCTAACCTAGCAACCTGACACAGTACCCACACCCACCTAACTCCGTGCTTCTGTTGCTCCTGACCTACACGGCCAAAGATCAAATAGCTGTGCACGATTGCACATTAGCCTACATCTCTATTCTGATTCGAAAATACCGTTTTCGCTTGACGTAGAACGGTAGAGTTTCCGTGTGGGATGTACCCTGTCTGGGTATACGCTTACAGAAAGAGCTGGGATGTAACTTGGCCCAACAGTAAAGGGCCAGCATTTCAGTTCAAAATTAGCAGGACAGGGAAAATGCCAGGGATGAATTAGTGATGTGTTGGAAAGCTCCAGAGGAGTGGAGAATGGGGACTAGTAGATAAATAATGCCTAGCATAGTACAGTAAACATTGCGTGAGTGGGTGCACAGATGGGTGGATGCACTGTAGGTGTGGAAGCACAGTGTGTGCTGTGCTGTATGGTGCATACTTGTAAAAGCGTACAGCATATATTTACAGTGACATTCGACAGCTTATTTCTTGCACCCACACAGCCAAACAAAAACACCTACATGTGCACTTCCCCCACCTGTCTGTGCTGCTTGTTCCTGTTGTGAGTCATCTGCCCAGTTGGAGCATACACACGTACAGGCAAACGCACTTACATACACACAGGTGACAAATTCCAATAAAGCTCAGAGCAGTTTTCCAGTATGTGTGCACAGACTGTCTGACATTTGGTCTGTGCCCTGGGGGTTTCAGCACATCCATTCCACCCCAGCAAAGAGGCCTGTCACTGGACCCTCATCTCTCCTGCAGGTAGCATCCCTGGAGCTCACCTGTTATCTCTCTGCCTCCTGTGCCTGAAGCTTTCCCCAGACTGCCCAGGGTGCCCCCTCTGTTGAATTACACACACACACAAGCACACATGCCAGTCTCGCCAGGCAGTGAAATAGGACAGGAGGCTGGCTGGAGACACCTCTCCTGAGTCTAAGTGATGCCCTAGTTTCTCCTGCAGCCTACTTTTCTCCACTAGCACTCACATCCAGAGAGCTACCTTCACCATAAACACAGACGCATCCTGACATGCTGACTGTTGTTAACTTATGCCAAACTTGATTTAGGTCACCATTGCTATTTATATAGTCTTTGATTCTCGAGTTTAAAATATTTTTAGAACATTTTCTGTAGATTTCACTGGTTTCTATCATGCTTCCTTTTCCTGGAAGGACTTGTCAAGTTGTGACACGTTGTTATCATAGACACTCTGACCGGACAGCACATTGACCAGCCTAAAGCAGATTTAGAGGCACCAGCCAGCTCTAGTTAGGTGCATTGACTGCCTCTCAGTCAGGCTTGGTCATAGATCCGTACAGTCGATGCTTCCGTCGTGTTGGACACTGATGAGAAGAGCCAAGTTGGCCATGTTCACAGTCAATAAGTCAGGCAGCGTAAAACAGTATGCGATAAGCTTTGCCTGCAGCTAGCCGATATTCTTGGCCACAGATAAACAATCTGACAGAAGCATCTTTGACTCAAAGAGGCATGAGCAGCAAATTGTGTGTAGCAATTGCCGCTCTCCCCTGAATTCGCATTCAGTGATGGAGTGAGCTCGACCTTTGCTGGATATTCTTCAGTCGCGTGTAGTAAAGAAAAGTGTATTTTTACTGTATTTTCAACTCACAAAGTTTATTTTAAAGGTTTAGAGTACATAGAGAAGAGCACCTCTGAAGTTGCAGCTCTCAAAAACTAGTCAAGTATGAATTACACTTAAATCAAATGGGTTGAATGCTCACCACTGATAATTTAGATTAGTGCTAAATGCTAACAGCGCTGGCCCTGCTACCACAAATGGGTTTTGGTGCCGCTAATGGGTAATGTAGCCACGCTCAAATGTAACCTGCCGCTGATGTTAATGTAACCCTTTTAACCGCAGTGACATGGCACTCTGTATGCTGCTCAGCATCGCAGCACTCACGAGGTCCCCATGACAACAGGCAACATCAAAGAACTGAGGATAAGGGCTGGCTGTGTTACTGAAATGGATGACAGTTGAGGAATAAATGTGTTTCTAGGGTGGATACATGACTGAGCTCTAAAATAAGACCAATATTTAGACAATATAGAGAGGTAAATTAATAATAAATAGGAGGACACAGCCAGTGAGCCTGTGTGGACTGATTACTTCATCCCACCCCCCTTGAGCTGTTTAAATTGATTAATCCAAATTAATCCAAAAAACATCTCCATAGCATATTACAAGTTGTGTTGCCTGAAAATGGATTCACCTGTTCAGTCACATGGAAGCAGAGACATAAACAGTAAAGCAGAGCTTAATTAATTCACATCTCCTTTTGAGAAAAAGTTCAATGGTTCAATACTCGAGTCAAGTCAATCGTTCTAGACCTGCTGCACCCACCAGGGCCTTTGAGATGGCTTCTTAAATTGACTTTGTTGGCACATGTTGGCAATGCACCTATTGATGTGCTGACATTGAATTAGGCCGCAAAAACTTTGCAGTAGCCTTCTGGTAGAGAGACCTGAGCCAGAGAAATTTAAAAAATAATTGCATCACCATTGAGTTTTATGTTGTTGCATTACAGTCACGTGCAGTACCAGAAATGAAAAACAGCAACACCCACTGACAGTAACTGCTATAGGCAACTGCACACACAAACGCTCAAGGAAGCACACAAAAATGCTTTACGAGCACACAACCAAGCCCACAAGTACACATTCACACTCGACAGCAGGAAATGGTCTGACCAAGTTAAACAAATGAAATCACTGTGACCTGAATGAGAGGCAGAGTAGATCTGACATCCAGAAATGTACTATTCTCTCTCCCTCTTTCCATCAATTTATCTCTCGTCCCTCCGTCTCGTTCGGTCTTTGTCTCTGTTGGGGTCACCCTCAAACCCCTCCCTTTCTTTTTGTTTCCTCCCCACTGATGTCTCTTTTTTTCACATTTGCATTTCGCTACACACCCTTTCCCTTAATGTGTTTTTTTTTTTTCATCTCTTTGATCTCAGTGTGAAATCTGTGCGGGAACCAGCCGTTCGGTCACCTTGCTATAATGATGACGGACTTAACTGCAGTGTGGAGATGACCCCTGAACTCTCAGGCTGTGGCCCTTTCTCTTTGTCCCCTCTCACCTCCAGCCTTATCTCGCCACACAGTGTTGCGTCTTTTCATCTTTGAAAATCAATACCAGCAGTTGTTAAAGTAAAGGAAGGGCTCAAATCAACTAGGAGCAAGTGTTGATCATTAAAAAAGAATTAGATATGATTGAATATCATTAGATACATAACGACTGGAGTATATCGATTACACTATGAAATGGCAACCTTTTCTAGTTTTGACATGTTATGGTAATGTCAACCTGCAAACCTGCAGATCTCATTGCCTGGTTTCATGTCAAACATAAGTCCAGCCATATGATAACAAAATTAAGATGGCAACATTGTTGCGACTAGAAAAGAAATTGGTTGTTGCCTGGTGAATTTGTTTACTGTCAGACTGATTGTAGTTGCTGTGACCTGCTGGTTGGACCGAGGTTGAATATGCTCCACTCTCAAACTTTGGATGACCAAACACATTGTTGAAAGCTTGCAAATAACTGCAATAATAATAATAATAATAATAATAATAATAATAATAATAGCTCAATTATAAACACAGAGAGATTGGCAGCATTTTGCCAATGAGCAGAACTCGTCTACGTGTTATCTTTTTGCATTAGGGAACTCAGCCCAGTTGGTTGCCAGCTGGTTGTAGTCTGGTTATATTCTCGTGTAAAAGCAAGGCTGCTTATGTCATTTTAGAGGTAAATTTCCATTCTGTAGCAACTAAGTCACTATTTGTGCAGGAATTTCTGTTTCACATCTGAGGTTCCGGCTGGAGTCTGAATGTTAGTCATTAATATTGATTTTTGTGTATGCTGATAGCAACAGATTTACATATAATTGCCAACTTGACCCTTCAAAATGATAAGTGTCTGATAAGAGACAGACTCTATCTTATAGACATGTGTCTTGACAGACCAAAGTTGCTTTGTAGATGGCAACTGACTGTTAGAGGGTGCATAACTGGTACCTATATCTTTGAAGCAGGTGTTTCAAAGCCAGCAAGATCACAAGTCAGTTGCAAACAGTCAGAATAATTGTGGTCATGCGAATGCTTCCAATCACTGTTTTCTCTTGTGTGACTGTGGTATAAAGTAGTAAGTTGGGTTTTTTTTTTCAAATTGCCATTTTTCATGAGTGTGAGCACACAACTTACAAATGTAAAAGTGACAGTACTTTGGTATCTAACCGTTAACACAAATGAACAGATACACTAAAAATGTTAAAAAATAATCCTCAGACTGTGTAGTGAGTGATTTTTGGCTAGCAGACATGATGAAGAGGTCAAGTTCAGTGACTTGAGATTAGCGGCAGTGAAGCCTATACAGTCACAGCACCTGTCAATCAAACCCCTCACTCCAGTATAGACATGGATGTGTTTTTGTTTTGTTTTGTTTGTTTCAAATCAAAATGAACCCCAGCGGACTGGTTATGACATTTATAGAAGCCAAAACTGTTTTTGTGCTAGGGATCTCAGTCATGCTAGTGGCTACTGCAGATGCAGTAATTCCACAAGGGTAACAGATACATAGCTTTGGACTAATTGCTAACACTGGCATCTAAACATGGTTACAGTAACAATGTTGACATCCTGATTTTGAACTCGTAAAGTTTAATGTGTTCACCATCTTGGAGTTTTATATTACTGTATTTTGAATTTAACATCAAGTATACTGGTGAGCGTACATCCATAATAGTTTCAGCTAGAGTTGGGAATTGATAAGAATTTAGTAAATCCGATTCCACTGCCGATATCACTCATCTATTTGATTCCTTGCCGAAATTAATTACATGCTGCATGGTCAAATGTTTGTGAATGTTAATATTATTTCCCCCTCTCTGTTGTGTAAACTCAAGTAACTGAAAATAATGCAGTACATTACTTAATTACACCCAGGAGAAAGACATTTCTTATGCTACTTGTTACGTTACTTTCATGTTACTGTGTAAAATGATCTGAAACATTAGTTTCAGCTAGTTTAGCATTAGCATTGTGTTAACAGTATGATGCAGTTGTTCCTGTCCTGGAGCAGTCTCCACTTTATGATAAAAGGGGGTCTAACCCGGTAGACCCTATTTATTCTTGTGGAACCAGCCATCAGATGGGTATACTATTTTCATAAAAGGGTGAACACGGTCAGATGCATTGAAATAATGGTCAGCTGGTACAAAGAGGTTCAAAGTTTGCTTAGGAAATATCCACCACACGCAGCCTGAACAGCTGATACAAGGAAGGATGTTCCTGAACTTTACCAAATGTTGAAGCTACCAGAAATTCATCAGACGAGGCAACATTTCTCCATTCTTCTATTGTCAAATTTTGGTGAGCCTGTACTGATGGTAGCTTGAGTTTCCCATTCCAAATTGTGGCCTTCGGCTGCTGTAGCTCATCTGCTCCAGGGTTCAACGTGCTGTGAATTCAGGGATAGTCTTCTAGATACCCTGGTTGTAACATGTGGTTATTTGAGTTACTGTTGTTTTTCTATCAACTTAAAGGAGTTCAGTCTCCTCTGAATTCTTGCATCAACGAGGTATTTTCTCTCAGCGTGCTGCTGCTCTCTGGATATTTTCTCTTTTTCTGACCGTTCTCTGTAAACCCCAGCGATAGCGTCTAAATCGGCAATTTCTGAAATAATCAAACCAGCTCATCTGGCACTAACAACCATGCCATGTTGAAAGTCACTTAAATCACCTTTCTTCACCATTTTAATGCTCGATTTGAACTTCAGCAGGCTGTCTTTACCAGGTCTTCATGGTAGTCGAACGGATGTACCTAATAAAATGGCTGATGAATGTGTATTGTTGGGATTTGAAAGTTGTCATATAACTCTTTTCTGAATTTCATCCTTTTAATGTTGCACAGTAGGACACATAAAACACTGATTTTGTGGAGGCTGCCCACCCTGTGAGCTTAAACACAAAGTAAAAGATGCGTCATGTATTCACCTAAACTCTATTTTGTTGCTGTCTTGCATTTAGAGGGAAAAAATCAGTCTCAGCGTTCAAATATTCCTCCAGAGAGTCATGTTTCAACCAAGCTTCATTTGTTCGTGTTTGAAGCTTAATTGAACCACATATCAAGGTAATTGCGCCCAAGTTCCTCAGCCTCTCTTCTCCTTACCTCCACCACACTGACACACTGTATCCAGGCTCACAGAAATAGATGGGCTTCTCTTTCAATTATCAGCAGACATTACTATTTTTTTATCTATACAACCACTCATATCAGGCCCCTCCAGGGCTTTAAAGCATTTTAATGCTGTAGATATGCCCATTATCATGACTGTGTACATAACCGACTGTACACACTAAGAATTAGCATATCACTTATAGATATGGAAGCACTACACAAACGTGTTAATGGAAGAACTATTTTTTTGTGAATTTGGCAGTATGCAGGCAGTCAGTAGTGCAAGCTTTGGGACCGTTTCTATCTCAGATGTAATTCATATTTAAATGTTGTTATGCTTCTTCTCTTCTGGTAATTGTGTTTGCACTTCCTGGTTACTCTTGAAAGTGGATTCACTGAAGCGTTATGTTGATAGCTGTCTGGTAATCGCTAATTACAAAGACGGGCACATACACAGACTCTCACACTCGTTCATACACACAAGCTCACACATAAATGAGCTGAGCTTGTAATAGGGTCCCTGGCTATTATTCACTGATATCCTGGCAAATATGTGTACTCACACTGCGTAATGGTACTCTTCTGAAGCATCTGTATCAATATATGTAGATTTCTGAAGTGATACTTAAAAGCTTCGAATGGACTTGGTATTCAGCATCATAAAAATTAATTTAAGAGCATATTTTTATAGTACTGTGTAACACAGATGCTAATGTTATAACAACCTGTTACACACTAAAAATACCTTATTTTAAACTTTAACTTTGTACCAACACAGCACAGCATAAATATATTCTGCATCTTTCAACACCTGATGATTACAAGTACGCTGTTTCCTGAAGTCTTCACTAAGACCAAAACATGCAGGCTGTTGATGTAATTTTGGACATCAATCATTTGGAAATTGACTGCTGCGTGGCAGGTAGCATAGTTTTTATTTTCTGCCTTGTGGCTATAGCAGGGATGTCCCCGGGTACTTATAGCACCTTTCATTGTCGAAATTCTGCAATGCAGTGTTAAAGTGTCAAATACTCATCTATACTAAAACTATTATTGGATTAATGCTTATTTACAGTTACAATTAGTGTTTGTATTAAAGTATTAATACAAACACTGCTAGCTTTGTCTCCTCTAGCTTGCGCTTAGCTTGATGCTGCAGGCAGGCAGGCCACACAGCCCCTCCCCTCACTAGCAGCTCAACACTTCTGCAATAGCACAACAAATTTGCAGAGTGTCTGTCTCTATGAAAAGGTTATTACTGAAGTATTAAGCAGTTATCATAATCGTCAATGTTAGCTGTTTAACTATTAACAACTACCTGAGAGCTGCATTAGCCATGTGTTAAAATATTATTCAGAAATTGAAAAGCAGGTATGGCAAATTAGTAAAATGACCAAGTGTATAATATCAAAATCTTTGTCATCCCCCCCTCCATGGTATCAAAAATAATATGGTATCGGTGTCATGCTTGAAATTATAGAATCGTGACAACGCATTAGGGATTTATGAGGATTTAATAAGTGCAGATTTATACATATTTTTTGACAGAAGTTTGTTTTGGGGGGAAACCTCATCTGATGCTGTTGGAAAGAGGGGGTTGTACTTTGTCTTGCTCAAACATTGTTCTGGTTTCATGATACAGATAGTACACTCTATCATGACAGATGTTGTGCAAATGATAGACAAAGTGCTATGTCAAAGTTAGCAAACGACAGAAAACAGGCTAGGAATTTTTTAAAGTTTAACATTTAATATTCTCATTTTGCTGCAGTAAAAATAAATGAAAGAAAACAAACCACAAAGCTGTGAGATGTGATGGAGGGTGGAACTGCTGCACAGTGTCAAAGTTGGTCTGTTCCGAGTCATAATGTAGCAAACTGGGTGTGTGTTACAGAGAAAGCGATCCCTCAGGGTGATTCAGTGTGCGATTGGTTGTGAAGTGAGTGATGATAATGACCTCTCCTCTGCGTGCAGTGCAGTGAGAGTAATTCCTTTCACTTTGTCAATTTATCTGTGTGTTTCTTTACCGCCTTTCCTTCTCATCTCTTGGCAAATTTAAATGAGGAAGTAACCTATATCCCTAGCTCACAGTGAGGCATAGAAACTGGATTTTTCTATAAGCTCCCAAATGTAGTGTCTTATGTGTGGGTGAGAAAGAGAACACTGATCATTATGATGTAGTATTTATATAAGAAATATACGCTATTCTTAAGATATATAACTTTTAGGATGTAAGCCACCTAATAAAGCAACGATTTGATAGCTTCATCTTATCATTTTTGCAGTAGTTTGTTTCCAAAAATCTGTTGAACAGTTTTTTCTTTTTCTTTTTTTTTCTTTTATTTTTCTTTGATAAACATAGTACATGCCAAAATGTGAGGACCTAAATACCAGGCATGCAGACAGATGAAGATAAAGTTTAAGAAGTGAACCTTTAATTTGGCTGAGTAGGGAGTCCAAGGACAGGATTATGCTCAGTCAATGAAGTGAGCAAAGTAAAAGAGGCAGTAACAAAAGATAAAATGTTGGACTGAAAATGATGACATGTTTAGTGCAGATGACACTGGCTGCCCTCCATGTCAGTCACTGGGGGTCCATCAGATGAAATTATACAGCATGGGACCAATTAAAGTTGGAGCTGAAACTCTGTCTCGAGATGATATTATATTTGCATAATAAATACAAATCTACAATGCACAGATTTGTTACATCCGTGCAAACCTAAACTCATTTCCTAATGTACATAATTTATATTAAATAGTACTTATCAAGAAGGGAATTGCAGTTAATGTACTAACAATTTGAATCTATAATAACCATAAGGCAGCCATCGGGAGCTCTTCCAGCCTTTTGCCGTAGCTTAAAACAAGGTCATTGCTGCAATTAACTTGCCATTCAAAGAGCAGTTATTCACAAAATACCTTTGTTTCCACTGAACTTAAGCTTCAGGCATTTGTATGTTATCTATTCATTTATTCCCTAGAATATAATTCGAGTTTTAAAGCTGCATTTTATAAGTATTGTACTCTTCGCAGGATCGTGAAGCTGCCCTTTACAAACAAAACATCACCATCCTTAGAAAGAACATCTATTTTTAACCTCCTCATCTTTCTCAATAAGCACATTTGTGAAGCAGTCATTCCTGCATAAATCTTAGTCAGCCCCCACAAATCAGAATCACAGCTGGTTTTCATACCTGTGATGATATGTTATAGAGGAGAGGTGAAATTATTATAGCTAAAGTGAATCTGATTAATCCATGTTGGTACGTCTTTTGAGGCCTATTTAACGAAGCATGCAGTACAATGCAAAAGTCTTGATCCACCCATCTTTTCTTCATATGATGAGATAAAAATGGGAAATGGGTGAAGCAATTTATTGAAAAGTGCAAGCGTAAAAAGAATTACATTGCATACAGCACAACAGAGCTGACCAAATCCAACATGCTTGAAAGTAAATATTTGGTATGATCATCTTTATACATAGTCGGAACTTATGATTTCTTTAGTGTTCAGGAATAGTTCTCCAGGCTTCTTGAAGGACTGACTGCCTTTGTTATGCTCTCTGTCAGGAGAACTGAGAGTTGAGATCTTTTTGTTGTTGTTGTTTTGTACCCAGGTGTGCATGGCATTGGCAGTATGTTTGGGACCATTGCCGTGCTGACAAATGAATCTGTTGTCAATCAGGTGCTTTTCCGATTGTGCTGGCGCATCAAAATCTGACGTTACTTTTGTCTGTTCATAATTCCATCAATTTTGATAAGATCCCCAACATCACTGGCTACAATAGAGCCCCCAAGCAATGGCCGTGTTTCACAGATGGCTGCAGACACTCTCTGTTGTGCCACTCTCCTGAGCTCCAAAGATTTCGAATATATCATAGTATAAGACCTGTTGCCACTGATTTTCAGTCCACTCGTGTAATTTGGCATACTTCAGCCTTCTGTCCTTGTTTGCCTCCCTTGAAATGTCTTTTGCCAACCACCCTTTCACTGATGACGCTTCAGTGAACAGTTGATGGACCCACTGAAGGGCCAGATGTATCTCTCAGGTCTTTGTTCGAGGATTTTTGTAAAGGACATCTGTAGCTGTCCGTCTGCTGTCCTTTGTTGCACTTGTTGAATGATGCATAGATCAGTGTTAAGTGGCTTAGCAAACAAAAAAGAAAAAAAATCCCTCTGAAAATGTTCAGGTACGAGGACTGGACTGAAAATGAGTGAAGAAGCAGCCAAAGTCCAAGAAAAAACTGAAAGAACTTCAGAAAGCCTGGAGGACTATTTTTCAAGTCGGCTTTTAAAATAAAAGTCTCACTCCTTGGCAGCAAAATGTAAAGAAATGAGGCATGGCTCCAGAGTTATCCACAGTGCCCTATCCAACCTCATGTCTATCAACACTGACTTTATATCTTTCATGATCTTTCTGTTGACTCGCTCGTGTCTTAGCTCATGCTCTCATCCTCTTCTATATCCTCTACCTGTGTTGTTCCTCCCCCTCCTTATTTCTTGCTTTCCTGCAGTGACATTTGTGGGGGTGATTATAGATGGTTGTCCCATCCCTGAAGAGCTGTGTGTCATCAGAGTTACTTCCATCTGAGTGACTGGCCATGAAGTGTCAGAGGAGTGGACAGATGGATGGATGGTTGAGGGTTAGAGACCTAGAGAAACAATCTTTCACTCTGTTGAACCCAAAAGTGCTAAGCTTCATTGGCCTGTGACAGGTTTCCCAATAAAAATTGAAGTCTACTACCCCTACAGATATTTTTACCAGGCATTATCGTTTCTGGCCACTGTAGTAATACAGGCGTTTTTCATAGTGAAGCTTGTCTATAAATGTGAATTGTTAAATTTGATGAAATAACTCTCCTTCCCACACATTCTTTATAGATGCAGTGAATATAATGAATGATATAATGACTGAATATATTATTAGAAGCAGAACAGCATTTTGATCATATTGTGTGCCACACATTTGGATTTAAGGGAGGAAAGACATAAACTGTAAAGTGTAATAGTTCACTTGTATCACTTAGCAAGGTTTGGTGAAGTCATATTTTTTAATGTATCCTTTATTTAATGAAGTAAAGGAATACTAAAATATTTAAGAATTGTGTAATAATATAATCTAATTCTTGATGAATCATTTTGTCTTTTAAAAACAGTGGGACATGGTCACGATTTTTCTTAGATGTGTTCAAATATGACAAATAATAAAGAGGGAAAAGTCTGGCAATAGACTAACTAGATAGTAACTAGATAGTGGCAGTTATTATTGCTATGCAATAATTTAAAGAAACTAAAACAACTAAACAGTTAACAAATGTTCGGACTGTGAAACACTTTATAAACTCTGTTTTGAAGCATCCTATACAAATAAAGTTTTTATTATTATTTTTACTATTACCCCACGTCTCCACTTATGTCAGCTGGGACATACTTCAGCCCCTGCAACCTTGAATTAGATAAGCAGTTAACAAAACAGACTGATGGATGATAATCAACATCATTTCTTTATGTAGTCACGCTTTTTCATTGTTGCATAATAACCAATGACGAGGTGTCAAACAAAATGTTTATTTGCTGTATTCTTAATCTCCTGTTGAACCCATTCAAGAACACTGTCCATTTTACGACTATGTTTCTCTTTTTGCTGTATGTGTGCGGGCTTACTCAAACCCGTACACACACATAGACAATGAATGCACTGCTTCCTGTAGGTGAATTCTGCACTTCAGGAGGTAAATGCACCACAATCCCTTGTGGTGCATTTACCTACTTAGGCAGGATTACTTAGACTATACGCATACAATTAGAGAGGAGTGTGTCTTTAAGTGGAAGCCCATCTCTCACTGCTTCGTATTTCAGTCTCCCTCTATCTTTCTCTTTGTCTCACTTCCCCCTTTTTTCGATAGAATCTTCCTGTTATAAAAACAGAAATAGGAATGTGAATCTTTTTTTTAAAAGCATTTTATGGACCACAAATTAAAAACAAGTTTCGTTGTAAATATTTATTTTATCTCAGCTGAGTCCACTCACTAAATTAATCTTAGTTTATGGTGCATGTAGTTTACACATACAATAAAAATCCTGTTTTACAAAGCACATGTTCATATAAATTTTCATAAACAGTGATTATTTAATGCTATTTCTTACTTTCAGAAATGGTTGAGCTTATCAGGTATTTAAAGGCTGTGAGCTGTGGCTCGCTGACCTGACGTGACACGGACTGCCATCATCACAAATCTTTGTGTCTGTCACTCCTCAGACCATCTCTGATAATCCATCCATCACACATAACTTCACAAGAGCACTCAGTTCCACTCAATAAGCTCCCGTCCGACCCTTATAGGCTTTAATAATCCAGAGAGAGCTGGTCCTCTTATCAGAGGACGTGACTATTCAGACCAAGAACTGACCTTCCCGCCTGACCTAGATGCTTCATGTGCATGCATGTGCACTCTGTGATTATTTGCGCATACAGAAAGCCCATCATTCTGTGTGTTTGTGCACATGTGGGACTGTGGTATGAGCCAGAGAGGAAGGCAGGGGAGCTGATGGAGAGATCAGACAGTCTTCTCACTGCACAGCATCTGCTTAGAAAATATCACTTCCTCTCACTGTTTATCCATCTCTTTTCTTGCT
Source organism: Rhamphochromis sp. 'chilingali' (assembly GCF_963969265.1). Classification (NCBI taxonomy): domain Eukaryota; kingdom Metazoa; phylum Chordata; class Actinopteri; order Cichliformes; family Cichlidae; genus Rhamphochromis; species Rhamphochromis sp. 'chilingali'. Next base: position 295,694 of record NC_137939.1, on the reverse strand, counting down.
GAGAGAAATTTACCTCCACCTCACGTGCCAACTTTAGCATCATCTTTCTCAGTCAGAAATGACCCCGGCCTGCAAAGGAGAAGAATTTGCATTTAGCTTACTGCAAGCGCACGCGAGCATGTGTGTTCTCTCATAGCACTTATTAAAGCTCTTTCTTTAATGTGTGCAAACCCAGCTTTTTCTTTCTGTTGCATATATAATAGCTGATGGTGGTATCATCAGAGACAGACCAGCTTGACTAAATGGGAGCAGCAAATTGACTGTAGTATTAGGAGTGAGGGGCCTCTATCAGGAAATATAATAGGATCCCATTAAAGAAAGCTTGCAGATGAATATGATTAGGTTTTCTTTCCTTCTAATGGGAACATCTTCTGAAGAGGGGAGGAGATGAAATGTTGTGCAGTGATAGGGCCTTTGTACCACTGATAGGATTGTTATTGCCTAATTTGGGTAGAAAGGCCATTAAAGTTCTTGGAAGGGACGATAAATGTTCTCTGTAAGTATACTCTCAGTTATGGCTGTGGACCATCGCTGTGTGTGGGCAGTGCTTTACTTTGTAGATGAAAAAGCATCCCTTAACTTAAATGCCTTCATATCAGGCTTGTTTTGCCGAAATCTGTGACTAATGAGTATGAGGTTTCATCTTGAATTTCATCTCCCTCGCCGAAATAAACCGAATGGCTTTTCTGTGTGTGTGTTTATGGTTAATGTGCGCATATGTATTGCCGCTGTGCTTTTCTTACTCGGACCAACAGACTGCGACAGAAGTGTTTCATTAGATTATAAAATGACTATCGTAAGCACAACATTTTAAGCAGATTATTGTTCATTGTAGAAAAGCCTCCTGTGCACTCTTTGCAAGTCCTCAAATAACAACCAGTGCCTTTGTGTGTGATCTCTCAAAGAGGACTGCTGTAACGAGAGTTATTTGGCTATATTTCGTAGATTATCTGTCTTGGGAGTGCTTTAAAGGTATTGACAGGGTTCTTCTCTTTACTGCATCTCTACACAGATTGTCTTATTTTAGTAAGCTGATGTGTGAAAACATGTGTGTATGTATATGACTAATAGCAGTAACAAGTTGACTGACTAGGGTCTATAGGGTCCCATAACACCTCAACTGCATCAGCACCATGTGCTGATAGTATCTATGTAAATGTATCTGCTAATAGTAATCGAAGTGAAAATAGACTTTCCAGAAAATGATTCAAATACACTGTGTGTATTTATCTGTAGTAGAAGCAGTGCCCTTACAACAGCAACAGTGTAAAAGGACTCCACTTAATACTCCAAGTAATGATTAGATGTAACATAACAAGTAGTACATTAACTGGCCACTTTATTTGTTAAGCATTCCTGGGTATGGCCCCATGCTTTTAAAACGGCATTAATCCTTCATGGCATATTATCAACGATGACTCCTCGTAAAACAGATGTTGGAGATTTGTTAGCTGCACATCCATTATGTGAATCTTCTGTTCCTCCACATCCCAAAGGTGCTCTATTGGACTGAGATGTTCTCAATGTGGAGGTAATTTGAGTACTGTAAACTGTAAAACCATGAGCTTTGTAACCTGGCGAGTTATCCTCCTGGAAGCATCCATCAGAAGATACACTGTGGTCATAAAGGTTGGACAATTCTCGGGAAGGCTGTTATATCTGAATGATGCTCAGTAAGTACTAAGGAGCCCAAAGTGTGCCAAGAAACTATCCTTCATACCATTACACCAGCAGTCTGAACCACTGATACTAGGCAGGTTGAATCTAAACTTTTATGTAGTTTACACAAAATTTTAACCCTAACATCTAAATAACACAGAGGCAAAAAAGACTGGATGTGGTGTTCTCGTTCAAGATTTGATATGTTCTGCATTCAGAGATGCTCTTCTGTGTGACTTAGTTAGAACAAGTGATTGTGGCCTTTCTATCCCTGCCATGCAGGAGCGAGCTGAGGTTTGATTTCCCAATGGGCAGGTAAGCTTTTGATACTTAGATGTTCATTGGGAGTGACCAGGATGGACAGGACTGGAAATAACACAGCTCAGGTTGAGTTTGAAGACAAAGTACGAGAGCCAAGGAAGATTTGAAAATGGACATGGTTTAGACAAGGCCAAAGAAGCGATAGTGCTTATACTGGTCAAAGGATGTTGGATATGGAGCTTACAGGTAGGAGGAAAAGAGAAAGGCCACAGAGGAGATTCATGGATGTAGTGAAGGACTTACAGAGGGTTGGTGTGACAGAGGAGGATGCTAGGGATTGGGTAAGATGGAGTCAGATGACTCGCTGTGGAAACAGCCACAAGAAGAAGAGCAGTTGCCTTCCTATCAGCTCAAAGCAGTCTGGCTATTTTCCTCAGGCATCAACAAGGGATTTTTGCCCAGAGAACTGCTGCTCAGTGGATATTTTGTCTTTTTGGACTATACTCTGTAAACCCCAGAGATGGAGGTGCAGGAAAATCCCAGCAAATCTGCAGTTTCTGTAATACTCAGACCAACAGCCATGACAAGTTCAAAGTCACCTAAAATCGCCCTTCTTCCCTATCTTCTGATCCTGGCTTTGATCTGAAGTCAGAGCAGGTTGTCTGGACCACATCTACACGTCTGAAACCATTGAGCTGCTTCCACGTGATTGGTTGATTAGAAATTGACATTAGTGGGCAACTGAACAGATGTGTTCAGACTAACGTACTTATAGTGTAATTTAGTTTGGCGTGTGTGTGTGTGTGTGTGTGTGTGTGTGTGTGTGTGTGTGTGTGTGTGTGTGTGTGTGTGTGTGTGTGTGTGTGTGTGTGTGTGTGGACACCTGTGTTATGTTCTTTGCATAAGCTATGTTCAGTACTTTCAAATGTTAGCCTGTTGCTCTGGAGCAGGGGTGTCAAACTCAAATACACAGTGGGCCAAAATTCAAAACTGGAACAAAGTCGCGGGCTAACATTAATACTTATTGAAAGAAAAATCTTCCTCCAGATTTAAGAATGAATCTCTTCTTATGGACTCAAACAAGTTTTGCTGAAAAACTGAATATGGAACAAGCAAAGCTTAATACTAAACAATATATATATTAGCTGTATAATACCAGTAGGCCAGCTCTAATAGTAATTTGGTATGGCTTCGTGGGCCAAATGTAATTAGGCTGCGGGCCAAATTTGGCCCGCGGGCCAGAGTTTGACACCTATGCTCTAGAGCTAACTTGTCTTTAACAAGTACTGGTAGGTGGTTTAGTGACCACATACACACACCGTATTTATGCATCAGTTTTGTGTAAGTACAGTACATTAGTGTGATTACTGCACAGGAATAGCTTGACTGTGCTTTACCACAAATGCCATGCTCTTGACTATAAAGAAAAACAAATAAATAAAGGTTAAATATAAAGAAAAAGTCTTTTCAAAGTTTTATGTGTAGGCTTAGCTGGATCAGGTCTAATGAATTCAGTCAAACTTGTTGTTTAGCTGCAAAACAAGAACAAATTACTTGCTCTTTTTACTCATGAATAAGAAATGAACACCATTAAAAATAAAGGTTGCTTTCCCAGCTTAAGTTGTGTTTTCTTTAGCTTTTGAATTTATTCTCTTCTATATTTTTCATCCTTTCATTCTTTATTCTTACAGCATGGCTTCTTCACTGGGAAAAAAGGGGGAGATTTAATATAGTTATTGTAGTGTTGTCTCTCTTTGAACTGAAGATGAAATTGCTTTTGACTCGCAAATATTTCAGACTGAATTGGGCTAAATGACTTTTGGGAAATGTCCCCGGCATACAGTGTCCTCCTCTTTCTCCTCTCTAAAGGTTAATAGTATCTGCTCTCAGTGAATGAGTCAGTGGACTTTACTGTGCCGTTCAGTGACAGACGAGGTTTGGTTGGAGCGTCTCTTTTTCTCCCTTCGGGTGGAATAGAGTCAGCAGGCCAAGTCTTGTTCTGGTGGGCATTGATACATGCAGCATAGAGAAGCCTTTAAAGAAGATGAAAGCAGTGGAAGAATGAATAGCCGGCAAATTAAAATAAATTGAACATGAAATACAGTAGCATGTGCTTCTGTGGGATTTGAATGAATGACCTCAAGTCGGCTGTGCTTGACTAGAAAGTTGAGCTACTGCAGACAGATTTTATTAAATGCAATAGGTGTTTTACTAAATTAATTATCTCTTTCTCCTTGTCGCTTTCCGCAGGTACGGAGACATGGTTCCTAAGACGATCGCGGGGAAGATCTTTGGTTCAATCTGCTCTCTGAGCGGGGTGCTGGTAATTGCCCTGCCTGTCCCTGTCATCGTGTCCAACTTTAGCCGCATCTATCACCAGAACCAGAGAGCAGACAAGCGGCGGGCGCAGAAGGTACAGGTGAACACAGTTTTATTCCTCTTCAGCGGGGTCCCAGAGGGTTGGATCTCCAGACCTCCAGCCCACAGGGGAGCTCTGACATCTCTCTCACCCCTCAGAGGAGGGGAGGACTCCACAGGGTTCAGGTCATCCCTTTAAGATTAACGTGTTTGTATAATTTACATTGACTGACAGTATTTTCACATTAGCAGTAGTATGCAGTACCCACTGCTCCCAGTGAGTATTGTCAAACTTTAATAGTCTGTCTGATATGCAAACTGAAATTCTCTATTTCTCCATTAACTTAATAAATAGATTCACTTTGGGGGGATTCTTTCCTCCAGAGTATTTATATCTTCACTCGTCTTTTTGTGCAACATTAAGTAGATATTCTCATGCTCCTGCAGGTCAGTGACCTCCTTACAATTACCCTTCCCTAAATCTCATACAAGGCATTTCAGTCCTGCGAAGCTGTTTTTCCCCCCACAGCTGCATTTATTTACCTTTATGAACGTCCCGTATTTGATTTAAACTCTAATGTCATTTTCCGCATGGCAGTTTGGCCTTTGCTGTATATCATGATAAATTATGAAAGAGGAGGGGTTATACTTTTTCAGTTTCGATAGCCCTAGGAGTAAGTTTGTCAGGCCAAATTGTTTTATGAGTCATTTCATTTTTAGAGTCCAGTCACAGCACAACTTCTTTTCTGTGTTGCCTCTTGGATGTTTGTAGCTGTTTTTCCTGGAGCGAGGAGTTCAGCCACCCAGTCACATGCATCCTCTGGGGGATCCTGTCTGTCCCTCTGTCTTCGATTCCTCTCCACAAATGGTTTTTTTTTCTTCTTTTAAATAAATGTAGCAAGTCTCTGACTTTCATAATTGATCTGTGGACAGGCTAAGGTTGTTGAGTGTATTTAATATGGTAGCCATATGTAGGCCAATTTCATAAGCCACCTAGGGTCAGAAAACAGTTTTGGAACATCTGGTATAATATCCCTCATTAACTCAGAGGTCTCGAACAGCCACTGCAAAGTTTTCCCTCAGGACAGCCGCAGTGCTGCTGAGTGAAAACGTGCGAGACTGGCCAAGCAAACGTGACTGTAATAATCTCGATTTTACAAATTTCGCAGCGATCACATCGCCTCAAAGTTAGGCTCTGGCTCCAAACGTTACTTTGCAAACTCTTTCGACAGGCGTCACGGTGATGTAAGGGGTTGTGACACGTAAAATGCTGCAAGAATCAGAATAGGACATTGTCTGGATTTTTCTTTTCTTACATGAAGCACGCTGAGAGATAGGATGTGTCAGCCAGGTTTGGATTAGACTGCCTGAGCAGAGCATGAGAGTGACAAGAGACACAGGGCGACCGCTCGCTCCTGGTCAATTACTGCGCTATTCTCACATCAGCTCAAATCAGCACAATGGGACATTACATGGAGTTTATGTTAGGGGACTAGAAGGTTAAGGACTGTTTAGCGTCTGATCTGACAACACTGGCCTTTAGCATTCTCACATGTACTTTAACAGGTAGTGCATAGAAAGGATCGTGGCTGGAGTCCAAACAAAGGGGCAAATGTGTGAAAACGTTTAGAGATTTTTGCCTGCTCCTTTATTCAGAAGGATTCGTCACCGTGGCAGGTTTGGCAGATTTTTATGCCAGATGCAATTCCTGACATAATTCCAAAGGGATTAATTTCTCCGCCTGGGAAAAGAATCAATTAAATCAAACTTTTAAATCTGTTTACATTTTAAGGTTTTTGTAATAATGGTCATTGTAACAAATGATAAGATTGACTTTGATGTTGCCTTGTTTAAACTCTGGGAAGTGTTATTCACTTGGCTGTATCATTAATAACACATTTATTATGGCAGTATTAACAGATCGATTATATAAACACCAGACAAAAATCATTTTCCATCTCTAACGCCAAACTTCTGCATTAGTATGAGATTTATTAACATAAATAAAGGCTCTGGGTGCAACATACAATATAAAACTTTCATAAAGTATTATTGTTATTATGATTAGTGACACCAGAGTGAAAATTAAACATCTTACGGTTGGTGAATCCTGCTCCCATTGTGAAACAAATCTGATCAAATCACAAAAATTCGGTCCTAAAGACAAAGATTATTTGACTTTTTGTGCATTTGAATTATCAATATTATAGTAATTTGAGGGTGAAAAAGCAAGATTTTCAGAGGTTTTAAAGCCACGTTAATGAGTTTTTTCATTGCCCCCTGGATATCCATGGCCTGCATTAATTTTATGTTCACCCAGGATGAGCTCTTATTATTATGTAAAATATCAGTTCCCTCAAGCCAAAGTAGTCCTTTAAATCCACAAGCTAAATGTTATCATTACTCAAATCTCATCCAAAAACCCAATCCTAAATCCTAAGATACCCTGTCAGAGAAGTGAATATCAGCATTTTCCCCTCTTTGCATAATTTTTTCTCTTTCAGTCCGTCCTTGTGAGATTTCACCCTTGTAAGTATAGCAATAAAAAACACTCAAAAACAGATTTATAGAAATTTTAATGGTAGATGGTTTAAAGATCCTGTCTAGCCCGGTCTTTAGACCTTTATAAAATCGTGATGTGTCTGTGAGCGAAACTGGGTAGCAGCATCGGCTGGCTCACAAACAAAACTGGGCCAGTAATCATAGTCTGCGGGCAAAGCTGACCATTTCTATTCTCGTGAGATAGATAGTGGTTTATTTGGAGCTGGCAAACATACAGTGCACACACTGACACATATTTTCAGAGTCCATTCCTTTCTCTCATCACTGCCATTCACACCTCTCCAACTAAGGCTTTTCCCCTCACACCCTTCACTTGTTTGTTAGACCTTTTCACTCATCTCTACTCCCCTGCCTCCATCCATTACCACTAACCCCTCCCTGTCCCCCTTTTTTTCTCACCCTCTCTGTGATTAATGCAATCCATCTCAGCACACATTCTCTAAATCTGTTTAAAGTTCTGCAACTGTGGGCTGCCCACCACTAGGGCTGCCACGATTAGTCGACTAGTCACGATTACGTCGACTATCAAAATCGTCGACGACTGATTTAATAGTCGACGCGTCATTTGAAGCTTTGTAAGATCCCAAAAGCAGGAATAAGTAGCAGGATTTAAGAGTGTAATAACGGACTGAAACAGAAGATGGCAGCACTGCATGTACAAGGATGCCAGCTGCCGTTAAACCCCGAAGAAGAAGAAACTGTGTCCCAGAATTCATAGCGCGGCCCAGCGCAGTTGTCAACAATGGCGGCAGCTAGTTAGTTTTAATATTACTCTTATTATTCTTTCTGGGTCACAAAATAAACGTTTAACATATTTTCAGGCGAGAATGTAGCTGTGTAAACCTCAAATATCTGCTCAGTTTATCAAGACACCGCATATTTTCAAAAGCGCTCCGACGTTTTCGGAGGCGTCTGTTACCCGCTAGCTCGATAGCTAGCCGGGGGCCATGAGAGCACCGGACTCCCGGCAGATCGTTTTCAAACCCACCGCCCTACTCAGGTTAAACATATACAAGTCACTTAGATAACTTAAAAATGTTATTGTTTGGCTTTTTTCAGTATTTTATTTGTTCCTGAGTAAATCGGCTGAGTTTATTAAACTCCACCGAAACAATCTGCACATTTAATTAGAATTCAATTAACTATCATCTTGTCTTTATTTTTAGTTAGCACAGACCTTAAACACTTAAAGCTGTAAGCTAATGATAGTTATATAAGAGCAGATGCTGCTGGTGCAATAAGCTGTACTTTTACGTTCAATGGATGATGATCTGATTAGTCGACTAATCGCAAAAATAATCGGTGACTAGTCGACTATCAAAATAATCGTTTGTGGCAGCCCTACCCACCACCCAGTCTTAACTAACTGTAAGCTTGTCTGCTGAGCAAGCCTCCGTGGTGACATGACCGCAGGTGCAAGGATGAAAAGAGACAAAGAGAAGATGGAAGGATGGCTGAAAAGTCAGAAAATTAGCCAGAAAAGCAGTTTGAGAGGATGAAATGTATAGGTGAGGAAAAGAGAAAAGCAGAGGAGCAGTGAGGAGGAAGGCCAGAGGGTGAGCAGGGGAAGCAGAGGGAGCATAGGCAGAGGGTAGAGCTGGAGGCAGTGTTTGTCCCGACGCTGTGTCCTTTCCTGAAATAGCTATTACCCAGATAAGATAAGATTGTGGAGGTAAGCATCAACGACACAGCTCTCAGTTCTCACTCCTTCTTTATTCGTCTCCAACATCAACTGCGCATATCGCGCCACAAAACACAGGAACACACTTCCTCTACACTGGGTGTGAGTGGAGCCCTCTAGTGGTCCACCACACATGCCCCCCCCCGAACACCCAGCAGAACTAGTCCAGGACCCGGGGCTTAAGCAAACGGCCGGAGCGGCTGAACTGGGGGGGTGGGGAACTGACAGAGGGCAACCCAGCCTGGGAGCGAGGCTGGCACTGGCGGTCAGAAAAAGCTGAAGACAACTCGGACTCCGTTGATTTCGGGTCGCTCCTGGGGGAAAAAACAGAATCCATCAGCCCGGTGGCAGGTGGGCGGCCGCGGCGAGGGGCCTGGGCCGGGACCACCTGATCCTCTTGCATAACATGTGCAGGCTTAAGTCTGTCAACAGAGACAACTTCCTGCCGACCGCCAAAGTCCAAAACGAAATGTTTGTTGCCTGGTTTAAGAACCCTGAATGGCCCGTCATATGGTGGACGCAGCGGAGTCCTATGGGCATCGTGCCTGACGAAAACGAAACGAGCAGAGTCCAATGAACTCGGAACAAAGGTGTCAGGCAGGCAGTGGTGCACAGGACCAGGAACAGGAAATGAGTTTCTTGGGGGGCGAAAAGGCAACAAAGAGGTATCGAAACATGGGGGAGGGCTCTCAGGTAAGAATTCCCCGGGGACCCGGAGAGGCTGGCCGAGGACCAGTTCAGCCGGGGAAACCCCGAGGTCTTCTTTAACCGCGCTACGCAAACCCAGCAAAACCCACGGAAGACGTTCGACCCAGTCGCCACTTGTCAAGGAAGCACGGAGCGCGGCCTTAAGTGACCGGTGAAACCGTTCGCACATCCCATTAGCTTGCGGGTGGTATGCTGTGGTGCGGTGGACCTTGACTCCCAGGCCGTCAGCCATAGCAGACCAAAGCTCGGAAACAAACTGGGGGCCCCTGTCCGAGGTAATGTCAGCAGGGGGGCCGAAACGTGAAACCCACGTTGACAAAAATGCCCTGGCCACCGTCGCCGCTGTCGTGGACGCCAGGGGTACCGCCTCCGGCCACCTGGTTGTGCGGTCCACCACAGTCAAAAGGTGCGTGAAACCCTGTGACTGCGGCAAGGGACCAACCAGGTCCACATGAACGTGATCGAAACGCCTACCCGGGACACGGAAAGGCTCGAGGGGTGCCTGTGTGTGCCGGTGGATTTTCGAGCGTTGGCATGGGATACAAACCGCCGCCCATTCTTTCACCGTCTTGCGAAGGCCCGGCCAAACAAACCTGGCGCTGACCAGCTTGACCGAGGCCCGGACGCCGGGATGAGAGAGGGCATGCACCGAGTCAAAAACACGACGACGCCACGAAAGGGGAACCACCGGGCGGGGGCGGCCGGTGGAAACGTCGCAAAGAAGGCGCGGACCGCCGTCCCACACCGGGGTGTCCTCCAGCACGAGGCCCGTTTTTGTTGACTGAAGGGCAAGGACGTCCGGGTCAGCACGTTGCTCGGCGGCCATGGCAGCGTAGTCGATGCCGACATACACCGGAGAAACCAACACACGTGAGAGACAGTCAGCGACGTGATTGGACTTACCAGCCACATGCTGAATGTCTGTGGTAAACTCAGAAATGGCCGCCAACTGGCGCTGCTGGCGTGCGCTCCATGGGTCAGAGACCTTGGACATCGCAAACGTCAAAGGTTTGTGGTCAACGTACGCAGCAAAGTTGCGACCCTCGAGGAAAAAACGAAAATGCCGTGTTGCGAGGTGCAGGGCCAGCAACTCCCTGTCAAAAACACTGTACTTGCGTTCAGCATCCCGGAGCGTACGACTGAAAAAGGCGAGCGGTTGCCAGAGACCTGAAACCCGCTGTTCCAACACTCCGCCCACTGCCACGTCCGAGGCGTCGGTGGTCAACGCGATCTCCGCCGACGGAAGCGGGTGGGCCAGCAGGGCGGCGTCAGCCAGCGCAGACTTGGCTGCGGAAAACGCACGGACGCGTTCAGGCAGCCAGTCAACCGGATCTTTGGCTGTTTTACCTTTTAAGGCAGCATAGAGTGGCTGTAGCAGGTGGGCAGCTCTGGGGAGAAAGCGGTTGTAAAAATTTATCATCCCCAAGAACTCCTGCAACGCTTTAACCGACGCGGGAAAGCCGAAACGGCCTGGACTCTGTCGGGCAACGGAACCACACCTTCAGCGGAAATGCGGTGCCCGAGGAAATCCAGAACAGGCAACCCAAACTGGCACTTGGAAGGGTTGATGATCAGGCCGTGCGCTTCCAAACGCTGGAAAACCTGGCGCAGATGGGACTCGTGCTGGCTCGCTGAGCAGCTGGCCACCAATATATCGTCCAGATAAACAAAAACGAACGGCAGCCCACGCAAAACTGAGTCCATCAGCCGCTGAAAGGTCTGGGCGGCACCTTTCAGGCCAAACGGCATGCGCAAAAACTCGAACAAGCCGAAGGGGGTAATGACAGCGGTTTTAGGAACGTCTTCGGGGCGCACGGGAACCTGGTGATACCCCCGCACCAAGTCAATTTTAGAAAAAATCGACGTTCCGGCGAGATTGGCAGAAAAATCCTGAATGTGGGGGATGGGGTAACGGTCATTCTCCGTGGCATTATTTAAACGGCGGAAATCTCCGCATGGCCGCCACCGACCGTCCGATTTGGGCACCATGTGAAGCGGAGAGGCCCATGCACTGTTCGAACGCTGTACAATGCCAAGGCGCTCCATGGCTGCAAACTCTTCCCGAGCGACGGACAATTTCGCGGGGTCGAGGCGGCGCGCGCGAACACCGGGGGCCCGACCGTGGGAATATAATGCTCAACCCCATGCTTCGTTACCGTGCTAGAGAAATTAGCGACAGACAGCGATGGAAACTCTAAAAGCAAACGCTGAAAAGCATCCCCGGAGGTAACTACATTAGCCCGAATCAGGGGCTCGGCGGCCCGAGTAAAACAGGGTAGCGAAGAAAACGAGAGAGCATCGATTAAACGTCTGTTAGCGACATCGACAAGTAGTCCATGAGCACACAGGAAATCAGCACCCAAAATAGGTACAGAGCTAGCAGCAACAACAAAGTTCCACTGGAAATCCCGGCCATGAAAACAAACAGTCACCAACCTTTCCCCAAACGTTTTGATGGGAGAGCCGTTAGCTGCAATGAGCTGCGGCCCACAGTTCGCTGCTAGTCCGTCGGCAGCGGTAGGGGGAAGGAGGCTCTTCTGGGAGCCGGAGTCCACGAGAAAACGTCTCCCGGAGCGCGAGTCCTCTATGAAGAGCAGCCTTTCTGTATTGCCAGCGGTCGCGGCTGCTACGGCGCGCTGGCGGGTCCGTTTCCCTGGGCCGTGAAAGCGCAAGGCGGCAGGCAGCGACGCGCTCTGTCGCCAAAACGCTGATGGTAGAAACAGATGCTCTTTCCGCGGTGCCGGCGTGTAGCAATCCCTGCCGTCAGCAAGGGGGCGGATGCTCCGGGGGAGGCAGGTGGAGGCGTGGAAGGTGCCGCCGGCGTGTCCGTAGCCAGGGCGTGAACGTCGAAAGTGCGGCTAGCCAGGAGAATGCGATCCGCTTCTTCAGCCAGGGAGCGATAATCCTTCGCAGGCAGAAGCGGAGAGTTCGCGAGGACAGCTCTCACGGCGGCCGGTAGTTGGCGAAGGAAGAGGTGCACGAAGAGGAAACCACCGTCATCCGGCCCGAGCAACGATAGCATGTTCTCCATGAGCTCAAGCGCGGTACCGCCACCCAAGCCTGACAGGTTGAGGAGCTTTTCGGCTCGTTCGGCGTCGGAGAGGGCATAGCGCCGAAGAAGCAGCTCTTTGAGGGCGGCGTATTTCCCTTGGGCGGGTGGGTCCCGGAGGAGCGCCATCGCGCGACGGGTGGCCAGCGGGTCGAGCGAGGCCACCACATGGTGATACTTCGTGTCGTCAGCCGAGATGCCGCGAAGGGCGAACTGAGCCTCCACGTGTACGAACCATGACGGGGGGTCATGGAGCCAAAAGTCCGGCAGTTTCAGCGCCACAGCGAACGTAGCTGCAACAGGAGGCGGAGGTCCGGCGGCCGCTGATGCATCCATAGCGGAGTGTGCGTTATCTACGGCCCGTTGCATGCTCGAGTCAGGGGTCACCAATGTGGAGGTAAGCATCAACGACACAGCTCTCAGTTCTCACTCCTTCTTTATTCGTCTCCAACATCAACTGCGCATATCGCGCCACAAAACACAGGAACACACTTCCTCTACACTGGGTGTGAGTGGAGCCCTCTAGTGGTCCACCACAAGATAACCTTTATTAGTCCCACACGTGGGAAATTTGTTTTGTCACAGCAGGAAGTGGACAGTGCAAAAGTTATGAGGCAAAAATTAGAATACAATAAGAATAAATACAGTACACAACTGTACAGAATAGAATAAAATAAAATACTATATACAGTAGAATAAAATAAAATAAATATACAATAAGATAAAAATAGAATACAAATACAAATACTATATACAACTGAGTAAAAATACAACGATGACAGAAAGGATTATTGCATTTAGTATTATTGCATATGATGAGATGATAAGATGAGATGCTTGCTGGAAGGAAGGTGTATGTCTGTTTGCATATGTGCACATCCACATCTGTATGCATATACGTGCATGTCTGGGTGCAAAAGCCATATTTCCTGTCAGGCGTTAATCTGAGTGACCTTAGCTGTTCTCTGAGCTGCATTGTGGTGCAGTGTCCCGAACATCACCCAGTACAAGACCCCCATAGTACCCACCAACAGACCACTGTAGCATGACAGTGCTGTTCTCGTTAACTAGTACTAAATGACTCCTTCAGGCACTTGATATCTCTTTGGCTTGCCTGCTGTGAGGTCAGCGATTTGCTCAAGCACCCCTACATCCCATAGACAGCTTTTCTCCTTTTTATAACAGCATGACTAAAAAGTCTTATCAGTGCTTTCATAATGATATTGCACCTGGATGCTTTAATCCTCAAGAGAGTTATTACTATGGTAAAATCAAGGTCTAAGTGCCAAAGATGATGATAGATTTGCATATTTTTTTTGAGCATTTAGGAGATGCAGTCTGCACCATCCCTGCCTTTAATTAGCACATGGGATTAAGTGTTGCTCAGCATTTAAGCTTTTGTTCTCAAAATCAATGGAGTATCTCCTGAATTACATATTGTGCAAGCTTTAGTGGGAGATGTTGTTGAGATGATTTCACGTTCCCAGATAGTGTTTAAATAAGGCCGCCTTTCCTGCCTGCCTTGTAAATAGAGTCCCAGAGAGCAGCCATTTGGCTTTTCTACCTTTAAAACCCGCCTTCCAGCCAAATGGCTGGTAGGTGTTTAGCTAGGGTTTAGCTTCAGCCAAGTGGAAGCTAGTCATTCATATGTAAATTAGGTTGTTACCTGAGAATTCTGGAGGGGAGTGGGGGTGTGTGAATGAGGGGGGGGGGGCTGCTAAAAGCTGTGAACTTCCTTTTGTGTTCGTCTTGATGCATTCTCAATCATCCAGGGAAATAAATCTCCAAAAGTCACCAACTTGGAGTGGTTAGTTTCCTGAGCCACAAGGAAACTTGGAGTGTTTCAGTTTGCCATCTTAGGGAGAAATCAACACACATGGGTGTATGTCCTTTGTTGCTGAGATTTATTGAAAAACAGTACAAAAAACCAACCATTTGTACACATATTTACAAATAATAATAAAAAGTGAGTGAGTACATTTCAACATTTTCAGCAATCACTCACAATCCTGGCACTGCCATGGTATCTGTAGTCTGCATTTACCACATGTGTATCTGTAGCAGTGAACACATCGCACTAAAGAATGTAGCATCATGGGCAGTGTAGTCCGTGTTGCAGGGAGAATGGACTGCCATACACGTTATGGGTCTGGGAGCGCGAGGAGGGAGAAAAAGGGGAGTGGAAAGGTACGAGTTGTCATCGAGGAAAAACGGGAGCTGGAAGCATGTAAATATAATAATAACCACTGCAGCCAAGAAGAGAGCCTGACGAGCCCAGTTGTAAGTAAGCTATTAAGACTCGACTGTACACCGTGTTCCTGTTTTCCTCCGAAAACAATAAGTTCCGTTGGAGCAGCCTTTCAACGCCTCTCTCTGTCTCTGCTAGCAAAGTTGACCCACACAACAAAGTAAAGCTATTTTTCGGCTACGAGCCGACAGGGACCCCGCCGTATTAGTCAGAGGTCCCTTTACTACAGTTCGGAGTCGCGGACCTTCAGTAATAGTAATAAATCACACAGCAATAGTACATTCACGTTGTTGTAAAAAGCACGATAATATATTAAGTAATCCAAAGTATTCAGAATACGTTACTGTCATTGAGTAACGTAATGGAATACGTTACAGAATACATTTTGGGGCATGTATTCTGTAATCTGTAATGGAATACATTTTAAAAGTAACCTTCCCAACACTGGCTGTGTTTTAATATCAATGTACTGTACTCACTTCCAGCTGAATATAATTGTTCTCGCACTCTATCAGCATGCCTGTAGCTTAGGAGCTACAGCAGGTCATCTACTAATTGGGAGGCTGGTCGTTCAATCCCTGGCTGCTCCAGTCCGCATGCCAAAGTCTCCTGGGCAACATACTAACCCCAAGTTGATGCTTCGTTGCAGCATCAGAGTATGAATGTGTGTTAATCTAAGTTAGGTGTGCTTGTATGAATGTGTGACTGAGACATGTAGAATAAAGCTCTTTACGAGGGTAACTTTGCTACAAACACCATGATTAAAATTTTAAAATCATCTTTATTTGTTTTATACTGGAACTTGGTTCAGCCTGAAACTAGCCTTTTTAGCTTGTCTCGCAGTAAGTCCATTTCAGCTGACTGTCTTTTGACTTACTGCCCCTCACAGGGAAACTAGGAATGTAGAGTAGTCCAAGGAATGAGCTTTTGTTTTTAGCCTGCTCTCAAAAGGTATGTACACGTATATACACTGACCTAATTATTTGAAACTTTGACCTGTTTAATATGAGCATCAATCTCTGTAACTGTATACATGACTAGCTAGATCATAAGTGAAGGAAAGGTGTTTCCAGTTTAGGTTAAACGCTTAAATGATAAGAGATGATACACCCGATGGCAGCATTGTTGGCAACCTGGTGATTAGCTGTAGCAACTCGGGATTTTACTGACCTTTTTAAGAACTGCTACTGACATGTTTCCTGCACATTAGATTGCCATCGAGCCATCTGTCACTTAATAAAGATGTTATCCTCAGCAGATGATGAATAGTTCTCATTGTATAGACGACTCTGTCACTGCTTTTCACAAGTCTGATTTCTAATGTCCAACTAGAGCCATTAATTACTTATGCATGCTATATCCTTTAACAGCCCGTTACTGCCATCTATGTAATATGTAGTGTTCTTAACTGCAAATGACATATGACCTTCTCTGTCATTTAACCAACCATTTAGCAAGTGTTACTGGTCATTTACTATAGCAAAATGTCATTTCCTCCACATTTATTATCAGCAAATGGTTATGTTTCACAGAAAATCTGTTCTTCCTCAGATCATTTCTTAGAATAAGGCTGTGTTTAACTGAGAGTAAAATAGGATAGCCATTTGAGATTAGCTTTTGCAGTACTTACACGACAAAGAGAGAGCAGATGGGGGGACAGGGAGGAGGAGGAATTATTAAGGAGAGGAAGTGCGTTTTCCAGCATCTGCTGTCCTCTTCGTATCTTTCTCTGCCTTCGCCCCCACCACCACCACCACATCTAGGTGCTTTTTTGCTCTTGTCATACCCCCCTGTTCGCATCCATCTTCATTCGAGTCTAATTGTTAGCTGTTCTGGGCTCCCATTACAATTAGCCATCCATCTGGGTGGTGGCAGAGAGACAGCCCCTGATCTATCTTACCGCACAAAGCAAAGATGCATGAGGATGCCACTAGTTGCTGTATGTGGCACAGGAAGCACACAGCTGAGACACAGACATTAGCTTGTCTATTCTGCCTCCCTCTAGTCTCCAGTGTCACCGTTTCTGTCCTGCATCAGTTTTCAGTCGCCTCCTAACGGGATCAAAAAACAGAGTCTGGTCTACAGCGTTTGCATTAGTTCTTCTCTGTGATCATTTGCATGAAGGTATTAGTATCCTTAGGTAGGACAAATTACAATTTCAGATATAACATGCCTGGAGGAGGGGAAGGTTTAAATGAAGAAACACAAAGGCCAAGTGACACAGAATGGAAAAAGGACAAAGGAATTAAACTAGCTTAACTTTTAAATGTACCCTTGGTATTCTCCTAGATTCCCCTGTGGCTCTGTGAATAATCTCCCTACTTCCTGTCAAATGTACTTGAAGCCATTTTATACCTACATACTACGAGTTACTGTAAAAGCTACTGCAAAGCTACTATACTCAAAAGACCAAATTAAATGTGTAGAAACTCAGTAGAATGAAGCCTTGTGTGATTATTTCAAGCAGTTTATGAGGATTAGTGGCATTAACAATTGTTTTCGCTCTCTGTCCTGGTCGTTGTGTCCTTGGGCAAGACACTTCACCTACCGCCTACTGGTGTTGGCCAGAGGGGTCGATGGTGCGATATGGCAGCTTCTGTCAGTCTGCCCCAGGGCAGCTGTGGCTACACCTGTAGCTGCCTCCACCAGTGTGTGAATGTGAGAGTGAATGAATAGTGGCATTGTAAAGCGCTTTGGGTGCCTTGAAAAGCGCTATATAAATCCAATCCATTATTATTATCCATTATTCATATGTAAATGAGATTCCCAATGTTTATTTCTCCAGTATGATCCCTGTTTCTGTGACATTTCAGGTTTTTTTCTGTGTTTTATCACTTTGGCTGCAAAGTAGTTCAAGTTGAACCAGCTGTCTTCAAACTTAGTGGGTATTAAAATTGCTACGTTGCAGTTTATGAGTATTAAACTGGCTTCAGGCTAACATGGCAGAAACAAAACAAACCGTCCCACTCACTCCCTCCTGCTGGCTCCCACTCCCTGTAGTCTAAATCATCTCACTATTGTTTTTAGCGCGCACTCAGAAGGTTGAAGTCAAAAGGTGGAGATGACTTCTGGCTGAGAGTGTTTTGCCCTTCTAGACAATCAATAAAGTCGTCTGCACGTTGCAAGAAGACAGACCAATGCTGATGGGAGACTTCACCGAGGAGGTCAAGAGTGCTGTTGTGAATTATGTCCTTAATAAAAAAAAAAAGAAAACATCAGCATCACAGCAGCCTGTACAGTGGAGCCATACCTTTCTTTATAAAGAGGCGGTAATCCGGGCTTAGCAAAGGTATTTTGCCTCTGAGTAGTGTTAGTCTGGGGTTAAGCTGTCTTTGCTACAGATATCTGGGTAGAGTTATCACAGGCCTTGATTTCCTTGGAATCAATCTCCCAATTGTCCGGAGTGTCCTGTCTCTGCCGAGTCCCTAATGGATTTTCTAACAGTCAGGGGTTTTTTCTTCTAAATTTCACATGTATTTGCTCTCTGGCTCTCTTGCTGTGTTTGTCTCTGTCGCTTTTCCTCTTTGCGTATGTGTTATCATACAGCAACATACCTCAGAGGAAGTAAAGGACTTCTTTCCTTGTGGCAGGAATGTCAGCATGTGTAAAGGCAACTCTTCAGATGAGTGGCAGCTGCAAAACAGAATAAGAGTCTTACACAGTTATATATATATATATATGTATATGTGTGTGTGTGTGTGTATATATATATATATATGAGGAAGCACACACGCGTATATATATATATATATATATATATATATATATATATATATATACGCGTGTGTGCTTCCTCATCAGATGGTCTCCTTTTTCACTTGCATGGTTCCAAGGCTGGCCTGAGGCAGAACCTAATCTGGTCTCATAGCTCGATTGCTCCACTTTTCACTTAGCCAGTTACTATACAGGCAGTCTAGCAAGGCTGTAACTCACAAGGTGCCATGAATTTTTTAACTTTCACATTCAAGTAAAAGATGAACTTCTGAAAAAACGCACTGGCACTGCTCAGTGGAGCATTTCACGGGCCCTGAGTGGATATGCAGCGTTTTTTAATCATTTGAGGATATGCCAGGTTAGATCCGTCAGCTGGCAACAAATTGTGTAAAATGGAGTGTTTTGCTGGCTTGCATCCTATAACTATAATCTTTAAAGTGTGATTGATCCTAAATTAGGGCAACGTGGCAGAAAGGAGGAAAACAAAGAGTAAAAAAGGATGCTTGGATCAGTTTATTGGCCTCTGGGTGTGTGGAAACATCTGGACTCTTTCAGTCAGCAGTACTGAACATCAGTATTCTGGCAAGTGTTAAAATATGTTGGATTTCTGAAAGCTACTGTTTTCCCCTGGGTTGATGCATTTAAAGTTAAAGTGGAATTAAATTGCATTTTGTCTACTACAGCGACCGTATCTGCTCTGTAAATCGCATGAGAAGTTTATAGCTTATACTTTTTTGGTTTCACAACAGCACCCACTGTCTGTGCATTAATCCCTCTGAGTGCTACATATTTACTATCTGCAAAGATGGATAACCTGTTTCCATACAGTCGAATCAAATTGTTTGGTCTTAAACCATATTTGCATAGAGCAAAAGGGTTTCTCGTATATAGATGGTTATATAGCAACCTGCTAGAAACTACAATAGCTACGGTTGTTGAATAAAAGCCTTAGTTTTCCTGCTAAGGCCTGCGTGACTGACAGACAATAACACACAACCTGTACCGTAGCTTCCTAAACAAACATGCATCTAGAAAGATTTTCCTTCTAGGGTCATTTTGCAGGTTCGGGACTAGGTAGCATGTCAGTTACTGCACATTAACCACCATGTATGTGTATCTGCATCTGTTTAGACAGAGTTTGGTCCTTGCTTTTACTACCAACGCTAACAATTGTCCCTCTGTGGCTTGCAAACTGTGTCACTAGGCTGGTCACTCCTACAGACATTGACATGGCCCTCCAGCTAACAATGAAGAAAATAAAAAGAAATTTCAGGAACCATGCAGCCATTAGAAATAGGCAGAGTCGTGTCTTGGAATTAGCATCTTAGGCCACAGAGCTAAACTTCTAACGCTTCCTGCAGGTTCATGGATAATTCTTCAAACAAGGGCTCTAAAATTCCAGTAATCTCTTCATGAGACAGACTGCATGAGTTCAGACCCTCCTGAGACCATTATTTATTTACCAATGGTGCATGTTATAATGGTAATCAGGGACCTGTCATTCAATTGTAACAGCAGACAGTCATGTTTTGCATTGAAAGCTGTTGTTTGTGTGACCCTGTGTTCCAAAGTATTTTCACTGTCAGCGAAATTCATGTTTAAAAACGGAGTTTATTCTCGTTCATTTCACTAAACATTGTAGTGTATTTATGGTGTGAATGTCTATGTTTCTGTGCAAAGCTGATACCTTTGGCTATTTAATACTCGACGTTGCAATATGCTGGTGTTAACGAGGACACTCTATCCATTGCCTTTTTTGCACTCTGTGTTCTCAGTGGTGCTTCAACAGCAATTCAGTCTCAATCTGTTGTGCCCTGACTCTACCTGAAAGCACAGATGAGCCTAGACACAAGTGCCCAGGTCCCAGAGGCCCTGGGAATCTATCAGGGGCCTGAAAAAGCAGATTCAATCTAGCTGGACAAGCTCTCAACATCCCCTCTATTAGCCCTGCAGCGCCTGGCAACCACTGCCACAATATCAGGCCTTCGGTTTGCATGGTCACCCTAGAGAGACGATACCACTGGCAAAGTACAATACCTGAACATAAAGAAGGGTTATTCTAAAGGCCCGTGGGAATGCTGTGCCAGCACAAATGTACAGAGAGGGCACAAAGAGAGTGAGGAAAACTTGTCAAGGAGAGCCGGAAGAAGGATGACAGAGAAAAAGCGAGAGGAAGATAATCATGAAGGAGAACAGGAGAAAATAAACCGTTTAAAAGGAGTTGTGCTATAGATGCCAAAGTGCAGGTTGGTTGCTTTGCGTGTGTGTGTTCACGTGCACTCCCACATGTTTATTACCCTTGCCTCGTTTTAGATTGCCAAATCACAGCATGAGCTTTCTGCAGGTCAAAAATACATTACTGTGTTTTAAATGAAACTAAAGTCTGGGGATGAGCTTAAATTACCATTCATTAGCATCCTCTTACCGAGCCAGGTATTCCTGCTGCTGCTCCACAGTATAAGGTTTGCATGTATATGTATGGAAATTCACCTATGAAGACGAGACGTGCATGCATAAGTGCACAGCGATAAGCAAACATACATCCACATACTTGATTAATCCCCCAGCGGTGCGTAAGCCCCCACCCCGCCCCGACAAAACGAGCTCTTCACTTAAACAGCTCGCAGTATCCTTCGAAGAATTTCTCTTCGATGAATCCATCATTTTGCTTTAAAATGCAGGAAAGTAATACAACCGAAAGCATGCTCTTTGTAGCCACACCGAGTTTTAAACCCAACTCCTGGCTTTTATGTGAAAATGGAAGACCTTAGAAGAGTGAGTGACTCACATTACACTGTTCAGTAAAAGCAGTTGTTCTGGTAACTGAGAGATTTACTGACACTCATATTTTCTCATACCCCTGGATACACAAGCTGAAGTGCACTTGGACATGTTTGCACACAAACACACACAGAGACACAGTACATCAAAAATCATTATGTTGGAGTAGAATTTCTCCTCTGTGTCAAAGCTGTGCAAGAACTCCCTGCAAGCACCACAGTATATCTGCTCCTCCGTGTATTGCATCTCTTCTTGTTGTTGTTTTTGTCTCAAGCTGACTAACGCAAGTTATTTGACAACTTGGGTGGAAAAAAGCGTGAAAGAGACAGTGGACTTTGCGCTAACTATGATGCATGAGTAGGGTAACTGAAGATGCATTTAAGCCGACACCTAATACAGTGGCTCAGGAGTAAAGATGCGGCGCGCTATGGGAATGGACACTTTCTTGGTTTGTTTGCCTTTTTTTAATGCAAAACTGCTAACACAGCGGCACAAAAGCAGCCCGATAAATTGAATTCTCCGCTTTAAATACAGAATGACACTTAGCTGCTTAATTCATCCAGGATGTACCTGCTCCGCTCCAGGCTCCCACCATAACTGACTTTCAATCCAAGGAATGTGTAATCGTGTAGTCACTATAAATCATTCATAAGTATCACTGGAGATCAGAGTGAATTCATCACAGGAGATGAGAGTGCATGTTTTAGTAGAGCATGATTTGATCTATAACTAAAATATCAAGCATGCAAAAGTGTTGAAGCTCAACCGCGATGGGTGACAGGATGATGCCATTCAGAGACTTGTTATGGTATAGACACTCGCCAACATCTGGTTACTCTTCTTTCTCTCTCTGTTTTTGTAGAAAGCCCGTTTGGCCAGGATACGAATATCCAAGACAGGAAGCTCCAATGCCTTCCTCCACAGCAAGCGTAATGGTCTCTTTAATGAAGCTCTAGAGCTCACGGTAAGACTCGCCTTTAAAGCACAGACACCTCGCTGTTGCATTGTGGTCTGACACGCTTGCATTTGTTGTGTTGTGTTGTGTTTTTAACTGACAAGACAAAAAGCCTGACCTCTGCGGTAACTAAGTCATGAGATACAAGCCCTCCTTGTCTGTTTTTTAATTACGCCAGCATCCCATCAGAGCAGCTATCTGTGGTCTCATTCTATAAGCGGCACTTCTAATGCGAGCATCTCTGAGCCCAGCTGCCCAGCTGAGGAACAAGCTTCGGGCAATGCAGCAGGAAAAGTAAACACAACTCAAGGATGTTCCATGCCTCACAAAAATGTTGCGGTTCATAAGCACTACAGTGGCCCGAGGCTGACACAGAACAAAAACAAGTGCTTCTTCCACCCGCTCGCTCACTTTCTGTGTCTCTGTTGCTTTGTCTCTCTTCAGTGGCAATGGTGGAAACCGGGATGGTACCAGCAGTGCACAAGCTGTAGCAGAAATAACGCAACTAATTTACATTCATGCCTGAATAGAAGAGGGGTGACTGCGATGCTATCTGCAGTCATGCATGTCACTCTTGCACAGTGCTGTGAAGAAGGATTTGCACCCCCCCTCCTGATTCCTTATCTTTTTGCATATTTGTCCCACTTGGTTGTGTTTCAGATCATCAAATAAATTTTAATATTAGACAAAGATAACACCAGTAAATATAAAATGCAAGGAAAAAAGTCATCTGTATTTGCCTCCTAAACCCAATAGCTGGTTGTTATTGTCTCTTTCTTAGTGTTGGATCATGAACTCAGTTCTTTATATGCTCTTGTGGGTTCTTTGTGTCCTCCTGGATGAACCATTAATGTGCTCTGGGAATAATTTTGGTAGACCACTCCTGGGAAAGTTCACCAGTGTTCAGAGGCGGGGAATCAAGGTCCAGTTCCGCCCTGGTGGGAGAGGCGATGACAAAAAACACACACACCACGACCTCTCCAGATCTGGAGAACCATGACATCAAGCCTGGCTGTGGTTAGTGAAATTGAAGCTTTCCAAAAATTGTGGTTAATCACAGTTAATTCATGATTTAACAAGAAGTGGCAATTGCTTTTTCACACAGGGCCAGGTAAGTTCAAGTTTCCAATAACAAACGAAAACATCCTTTAAAAACTGCATTTTGTATTTTACTCGCGTTACCTTTCTCTAATAGCATCGTTTGTTTGACAGTCTGAAACATGGAAGTGTAATAAATATAAATAAGGAACCAGTAAGTGGGCAAATAGCTTTTAGCAGCACTGTACATGAGTACATATGGCCCTGAATACAGCTTGCCTGCACATTTAACACTGATGGATAAATCTGCTTTACTGAAGGTTTCCTAACACTTTTCTTAAACAGTGTTAACAGAAACCAGAGCTCTGAGACGATATTTTGATATTTTTTATGACTTGATTGCCTGTAACATTTTCCTGCCTCATTAGACTGTCCTGTCCAGTTTCAAAATTTACAAAAAAAAGAAAAAATAATGAGTTAAGAAGATTATTGTTTGGGGGGGTTTCTTACCACCTTACTACTAAACCAATCGCCAGAGGGAAAAATAAGTAATTGAAAAAAGTAATTGACTTCTCTGTTAAATAACACTGCGAGAAAACAGATAAATGAAGCTTTCATTAGGTTTTAAATATTTTCTTGTATCATCTCACATGCCAGAATGGATTTTGAAATGGCACCAATTAAAGTGCTAATAGACTGCTTATGCCTAAAGTCAGCAAAGCTAAAGATCTGTGCCAGCTCAATAATTTTAATTGCTGTCAAACATGGGTTTAATTGTACTGAGGCTATTTACCAACAGTACATACAGTACCATGCCCAGCAAAACATTGTGTTTTGTCACCCAGCGGGTCAAGCTGTTTCCACTCTACAGTATGGTGGCCACCTGGGTGGTGAGCCATAGCCGCCTCCAGACAGACTGCTGATATCGGCTTTGAGTCGCATGTATAGAGAAGGGCAGAAATAGCTCGACCTAAACACCTGCGTTTTACTGCTGTGTTAGGTACAGATAAGCAGCGCGAGCACAGGTGCGCGGTGTCATCAGCGCAAGAAAGTACCCTCTCAGCACAGAAACCTCTGCTTACACCGCCAGCCAGCCACTTAACAAACAGAAAATTGCTACTACAAATCTTCCAAACATGGCGTTTCACTTGCCTCTCGGCGGTGCTGTGGAGCATGCAGGATCAGGGCAATGCTTTTTTTGGGGCTTTGTTTTTTTATAAACAGCTGAATTACAGATTCTGCTAGGAAGAAAACTGATGCAACGTATTGAAAGTCTGCATGCGAAACACCGCCGTAATTCTGACAAGTGCAATCAGAGCATTCGGCAACATACTGAAGAGAACGTCTTCCCAGGCGCAAGCTGAGGCTATTATGCAGAATAGTTTTGCCAATAAAATAAATAAATCTGTGTTTTCTGGGTAGTGGCTCTTCATACAGCATGGATAAATAGAATTCAAAATCCTTATATAGACAGAAAAACTCCAAATGCTACCTTAGAAAAAGTTGTACATGAAGAAAACAAACAGAACATTTGAACATTTATTCTCACTGTAACTAAACAACACATAAGCAAATGAACTGCTTATCTTGCTCTCTTTACTTTGTTAAGAGATCTGCGAGTTTCCCCGAGACTCGAAAGACCGCTTATTCTCTGACTCACCTCCAAACTGCAGCACTAGAAATAGCACCTACTCGCAGACAAGTAAACACAGACACAGAAATGGGGGATATGAAAAACAAGTCATTATGAGTCGCCTGTTGCAAGGCTTCGTAACAGCACCAAAGGAGGGGAAATGTCACAATGGAAATTTTTATATCAGTTGTATATACTGTATATCTATTAGCATCGAGTTGCATCTCCATTCCAGCACAGATCAATGCGCCGGCTCAGCTGATGTTAAAAGAAATGCCTCTCTGGGTCTGAATAGTAATGTTCCACTGATTGGCATGACTGGAACCCTGACAGCAGCCTGTTCTGAGTACTGAACTATAAACACTAGTAAACTCTGTGTGTGTTCTCCCTTTGTCTTCTTCTCAAGCAACTTCCATACAAGATGAACCTTTCGGATCAGGTACTGAGGCAGCCGTTGGTCGTACACCTCCCACAGCTGATTATTGTCTCTCTGCAAAGAAGCATAGCATAACATTTATTTTTGTATTTGTGTGTGTGTGTTTCAGGGTTCCACTGAGGATGAGAAACGCTTAAGCAAGTCTACCTCTCTTTTAGAGAGCCAGCATCACCACCTGCTGCACTGCTTGGAGAAAACCACAGTGAGTGTTCTCATACTCGAGCTCTTTGTCATAATAATATCTTAGTTCCTGTTTCACAGAGCTGAGGAGGCTCTGTCTGTATACAACTCAAAATTGTGCCGTCATCTATAGATTTCTTTGTATCTGGGGTTCATTAGGTGAAAAAAACTGACAGCTTGGCGTAATGTGTAGATCGACAGTATTTTTATGTCCAAGTACTGCTAACCAAAGCGTGATATCCAGTGCTTTGTGTTGCACTTACGATACACCCTCGACATGCCTGTATGTCCGTATAGATGCGCTCTCTGTTTCACAAGCATGACTCGCACACAAGCTGTCACTATTTAAAGGAATTTGTCTGCACTCGCTTAAGTCCAGTGTAGATGTGTTCACCTGTGTTTTGCTCAGATGCGAACTGCAGCCCGCTGATAGGTCTGTATGTTCACAGCCTCCGAGTGACCCCTTTCATGTGAAAGTAGTATACATTGTTCATATGATGATGGAAAAATGATTCAGAGCTAGCCTGTGAGGCTGTAATGGGCCTTCAGAGGACATTGGCTTATATTAATTTCCTGGAGAATTTTAACCAAACCTGCCATTCGTCTTACCCTTACTGCTACTCTGACCCTAACCTAAGCCTAAACTTAAGATATAACGATTTATGTTACAGGGATCTGTTTTTTTATGGTTATATGTGGTCATATCAGATTTATGTCCCCATGACATGAGTAATACTTGGCACACACACACAGCATGGACACTCACATAAGAAATAATCACACTTTCTGAGTTATTGATCTAGGCAACAAAGCAGAAAATGTCAGGATATATGAAGCCATGTACATAGATATAAATGCTGTAAATTTCACGTGATTTTTTTATGACACCCTGTCTCGCCGTCTCCCTCCCTGTCTTGTGTCTTTGTAGAACCACGAGTTTGTGGACGAGCAGTATTACCAGCAGAGCTACCTGGAAGGCGGGCTGCAGAATTACCCGTCCCGAAGCCCCTCCCTTTCCAGTCAAGACGGTGTGACGGGGACGTGCTGCACCCGGCGAACCAAGAAGCACCACACCCCTTTACCGAACGCCAGTGCCCCAGCACACATGCAGCCTTTGACGCACACTCACACGCACCCACAAGGCTTGCAGGAGCTCAGCACCATCCACATCCAGCCTCTCAGCACCAGGTGAGATCAGGGTAACAAAAAGCCAAAGCAGTTCCATCTCATACACTTGGACCGCTCAAGTGAAACTCTTGAGATTAAGACGTCTTTTGAGATGTGCTCATTTTCCCCCGGCTAAGAGAGCAACTTGAGTGTTTTGCAGTATTTGCCTGTTACACAGAAAACAGAGTATTATAAGTATCCTCTTGAAATAGCTTCTCCTGTGCTCTGACAAGGTGTTGTATAGACACGCAAGGCTGGAAGTTGATTTTCAGTACTTCTGGTGTTTGTTTGGTCAAAGTGGTTATATTGCCTTTGTTGGGCTGTTCTGTGTGCAGCCTTTTGTTTTGTTTTTTGGTCGTTTTTTTATGTTTTTAACTATTTTAATTAGTTTGACTTTTTGTCCTTCTGTCTTGTTATAGTTTGGCTTTAGTTTGAGGATTTTTCTTTTTACTTTGGGGAATTATAACCAAATAACACCATTTACTGGTTCCATTTTTATAGATTTTGTTAACTTTGAAAGGGCTCTAAGCTATCACCCCACTGAAAGTTGCCATCGAAGAGGAGAGAGGAGGATTTCTCACTCTGTCCTCGGCACTAATCTTCACAAAAAGGAATATTTCTCTATGGATTGCCCTAATCCTTGCTTGTCTTTCTTAAATTTTCCTTCAGCCGCTCCAGTCTGAACATGCGCGTAGATGAGCCAGCCCCTCTGAACTGCCAGAGCAGCCAGATCACCACAGCAATCATCAGCATTCCCACGCCCCCAGTGACGACTCCGGAGGGTGACGCTCATCTGCCGGCAGGCCCCGCCCACCAAAATGTTGTGAAGGTGTCTGCACTGTGAAGACTAGAGTGCAGGCGCGTCACACAGAAAGACAGATTTAAAAGGGAAAAAAAAACTCATCGAGACAGACGGAGGGACGGAAGAGGACAGAACGACGGAGGAGAGAAAGCGTTCAGTCCTGGTCTGGCCTTGGTCGAGCCTGCCCTCTGCTGGTCATGTACTGTAACGACATGGACTCCCCGTGTGGACGGAGGATGGCTTTTAGATACAGTGTCGTCATGTTAGTGGTTGGCGTACGTGTTCGTGCGAGTGAAAGAGTGAGAAACCCCTGTAGGGAGTCGTTTTAGATAAGCGGGTGAGTGAGTGAGTGTCTCCCAAGTGTCAGTGGTGAGCTCCCCGAGTAAGTCATGTGTCACTGTGCACAAAGCACCTTTTCTTATGATTTACGCTTCAGTTTGACGTTTTAGCTGGAGATGTAAGGAAACCTCAGAGGGAAACAAAGAAATAACAATAATAAGACGTAATCAACCCACCGCCTCGTCGTTTGTTTTCTCTCCATAGATAAATATGGCTCCAATCCTTTTCAGCTCCAATATTATTCCAATTTGAGTAAAATTCCAAAAAGATTCTGATGGTTTTCATATTTTCATATTTGTGAATGGGTGCGTGTGAATTTATTTTTTATTTTTGGGGGCTAGATAGAGGAATTGTGATCTTTTGGATAGAAGGTGTGTGTGCGTGTGAGCGTGTGTGTTTGTTCCTCAGCTGATTGAAAACTTGTGTTTCAGTTCTTCTGAAAGTCTCTGTGGCTCAGTATGTGGTATATTTGACTAGCTGCCACTCTGAAGGGTTCAGCACACACATTTCTGTCCAAAGTTCTCAGCTACAAGGCTTTTACACGACATGTGCCTGTTCTGCTGGAGTTTAAAGATATTTATTCGTTTTTTTCTAGCTTTCTGAATTTCTCCACGTTCCCCGTTCATTCCCACTTTTCGGCTCTTCCAGCCTGACGGACCTCAAATATCTCGATTTCCCTGATGTAGAAACCAAAAAGTCTATTTTTAATTCAAAACCATCACAATTAAAAGCACAAGGCGTTCGCTGAGAATTTCTGACACAAATCTGTCCTGAGCCTGGGATCTTTGTGAATATTGTTAATAGAATATTTTGTAATATTTGACCATTGTTTGGCAGAACCAGTGAAGCTGTCCTCTCGTTCTCTCTCTTTGCCTCACTCTGTCTTTCTCTCTGCGCTCTCTGCATTTCTCTCGCTCTCGTTGTTGTCCCGTTGTATCCCTTCCTCCTGTGTGAACAACAGTATGCTTTCAGTAGTCTTTCTAGCCGTCGACGTTTTTTCTCCCCCAAACTCAGCGGGCATTTTTTTTGAAGTTGTTGAGTATATGTACTCTATGTGGTTAGGAAACTTGGTGTTTGTACCTTTTGTCCTCCTTGGTGTTTCAGATGATTTATTTACTTTATCTTCTGGAAAAATTAAAGCAGGGAAGTCTGTTGTAATGGTGACCGCAGAGACACGAGGACACTGGATGAGCATCAACAGATGTCTGTCACCAAAAAAAAAAAGTGTTGTTCTGTCTGTTCCCTTGAAGACCGATATGTATTATTTCTCATCTAATCCCATCAAAGTTGAGCTTTGTAACTCTGGATTATGACTTTTTTAAAAATCTTGAATGTCATTTTTGGGTTCAGCGACCCCAAAGAGAAGTCTGTCTTCGTGTGGATTTTCACCAAAAGAGGAAAGAGCAGACCAACCACCCGCTTTGCTCCGTGTAGATAAAACGAAACGGTGATAAAGAGCACAAGGAGCGAGCCAGCGTTTCACCAGTGTAAGCCAAGATCTTATTTCAAAGGCAGTATTTGAAATCGTCTACAGCCTCATTTACAGAACCTTGGGGATGCCGTATAAAATATAAATTACTCAAAAGGCAATGATTTCCAAAGAATTTAAATTGTATTTTTAACTGAAACTAGTACAAAGACAACACACTTTTATGACAATTTTAATTTGATGCCACCCACACATTTCATTAAAGTAAGAGGACAGCTATGCTGCATACACTCTCTCTTTCTCTAAAATTGTAAATACATATGAGAAATATTCATTTATGAAGTTTTGTTTTTCCATCCTTTTCTTTGTTCATGATATGAGCTTCTCGTTTGAGCCTCCTTTGTTTTATAAGTGTGAAAGATCCAGACTGCAGACGAGTCATTTTAGTACCGCCTGATGAAGTTCAACCCGAGCATCAGAATGGGGAAGAAATGCCATTTAAGTGATTTTGAATGTGCCATGGGTGTTGGTGACAGGCAGGATGGTCTGAGTATTTCAGAAACTGCTGGGATTTTTCCACACATCCCAGAAAAAAGAGAAAATATGATGACTCAAATAACCACTCGTTCTGTCAACTAAAAACAGGAAACGCAGGCTCTGAAACACAGGGGCTCACCAAAATTGGAGTTCAGGCTGGTGGTGGTGGTGTAGTGGTATGGAGAGTATTTTCTCGGCACCTTGTGTTCGAACAGCCCAGCCTACCTGAGTGTTGTTGCTGACCGTGTCCATCCCTTTACAACCACAGCGTGTCCATGTTCTGATAGCTGCCTTTAGCCACATCACAAAGCTCAAACTGTCTCAAAGCTGGTTCCTCGAACATGACCGTGAGTTCACTGTACTCAAATGATCTCCACAGTCATCAAATCTCAATCCAGTAAACTCCTTTGAGCTGTGTGCTGCTGATGTGGAGCTGACAAATCTGCAGCAACTGCCAGATGCATGATGTCAATGTGGACCAAACTGTGCAGCTATTAGAGGTGATTTTAAGCACATCAAGTTGTACAGGGAGTGCAGAATTATTAGGCAAGTTGTATTTTTGAGGAATAATGTTATTATTGAACAACAACCATGTTCTCAATGAACCCAAAAAACTCATTAATATCAAAGCTGAATGTTTTTGGAAGTAGTTTTTAGTTTGAGCTATTTTAGGGGGATATCTGTGTGTGCAGGTGACTATTACTGTGCATAATTATTAGGCAACTTAACAAAAAACAAATATATACCCATTTCAATGATTTATTTTTACCAGTGAAACCAATATAACATCTCCACATTCACAAATATACATTTCTGACATTCAAAAACAAATCAGCGACCAATATAGCCACCTTTCTTTGCAAGGACACTCAAAAGCCTGCCATCCATGGATTCTGTCAGTGTTTTGATCTGTTCACCATCAACATTGCGTGCAGCAGCAACCACAGCCTCCCAGACACTGTTCAGAGAGGTGTACTGTTTTCCCTCCTTGTAAATCTCACATTTGATGATGGACCACAGGTTCTCAATGGGGTTCAGATCAGGTGAACAAGGAGGCCATGTCATTAGTTTCTCTTCTTTTATACCCTTTCTTGCAGCCACGCTGTGGAGTACTTGGACGCGTGTGACGGAGCATTGTCCTGCATGAAAATCATGTTTTTCTTGAAGGATGCAGACTTCTTCCTGTACCACTGCTTGAAGAAGGTGTCTTCCAGAAACTGGCAGTAGGACTGGGAGTTGAGCTTGACTCCATCCTCAACCCGAAAAGGCCCCACAAGCTCATCTTTGATGATACCAGCCCAAACCAGTACTCCACCTCCACCTTGCTGGCGTCTGAGTCGGACTGGAGCTCTCTGCCCTTTACCAATCCAGCCACGGGCCCATCCATCTGGCCCATCAAGACTCACTCTCATTTCATCAGTCCATAAAACCTTAGAAAAACCAGTCTTGAGATATTTCTTGGCCCAGTCTTGACGTTTCAGCTTGTGTGTCTTGTTCAGTGGTGGTCGTCTTTCAGCCTTTCTTACCTTGGCCATGTCTCTGAGTATTGCACACCTTGTGCTTTTGGGCACTCCAGTGATGTTGCAGCTCTGAAATATGGCCAAACTGGTGGCAAGTGGCATCTTGGCAGCTGCACGCTTGACTTTTCTCAGTTCGTGGGCAGTTATTTGGCGCCTTGGTTTTTCCACACGCTTCTTGCGACCCTGTTGACTATTTTGAATGAAACGCTTGATTGTTCGATGATCACGCTGCAGAAGTTCTGCAATTTTGAGACTGCTGCATCCCTCTGCAAGATATCTCACTATTTTTGACTTTTCTGAGCCTGTCAAGTCCTTCTTTTGACCCATTTTGCCAAAGGAAAGGACGTTGCCTAATAATTATGCACACCTGATATAGGGTGTTGATGTCATTAGACCACACCCCTTCTCATTACAGAGATGCACATCACCTAATATGCTTAATTGGTAGTAGGCTTTCGAGCCTATACAGCTTGGAGTAAGACAACATGCATGAAGAGGATGATGTGGACAAAATACTCATTTGCCTAATAATTCTGCACTCCCTGTAGTTGTTGTTTTCTGTTTTTAAAGTGACCATTTTATATTGTTTTTATGGTCCTCGTTAAAAGAGCTTACTAGCTTTTTATGACTCTTTTAAATGTATTTTGTAACATCAATCATGAAATCGTCAAAAGATTTTTTTTTTTTGTGATTCAGAGGCAGAACGGTGGCGTGGTGGTTCGCACGGTTACCTCACAGGAAGAGGGTCCTGAGTCCACCATGAGGCCAGGGTGTTTCTGTGTGGAGTTTGCATGTTCTCCCTGTGTTTGTTTGGGTTCTCTCTGGGTGCTCTGGCTTGATCCAAATGTCCAAAAATGTGGGGTTAGTTTTATTGGAAACTCTAAATTGCACATAGGCGCGAATGGTTGTCTGTGTTAGCCTTGCAGCGTGTCCAGGGTGTACCCTGCCTCTCGCCCTAAGACAGCCGGGATAGGCTCCAGCAACCCTGAAAAAGGATAAGCAGGAATGGGTGATGAAATCATCAAAATGTTGTTTTTGTTATTTAGAAATATATTCTTCTTCTTGTTGTCCTAACGTCCTTGGGCATAGTGAACTCTGGCACATCTTTACTCTGAAACACTCTTCGAACTCGTCACACATTCAAACTAAACTAATTAGTTGTGTTTTGTTGCCTGATCCCCAAATTCCTTCATTTCAAAACCTCTCGTGTTGCCTTTGTATTACTTTCAATTAAATATAGATATTAAACGAAGAACAAGGAATTGCATTGTATTTGATAATTTGCACAGCATTCTGACGTTGTTGGAAATTGAGTTGTAATAACGTGTTTGCTCACATGTAGCTGATGATGACTTTGCTGTAGACGTAGACTGTTTAAAACTACTGCCAAATAGCAGCAAATATTACAAACCTTTAAAAAATATATATATCTAAGCATCTTAAGATGAAGACATCTGAAAAGCTTAAGCAGTTTAACATATACATTTGTACGAAGCCTTAGAAAACATATCATAAGCCATCAGGTGGAGATATAACATACTGGTACAATACCAGTGCATCAGGTCCCTTGATTCTGTGCTTTAGTTCTGATCTTGAGGATAGCATCAACCCCTCAAAAAGCTGAACCTATTCTGCCACGTTGGAACAGGATGTGTTTTATCTCTGATATTCCTAGCAGTGACTTAGTGCTGTCACTGGTAGTTTAGTACTGTACACAAGAACAACCGCATAGAGGCAGTATTAGTGTTTAGTTAAACTGTGTGCAAAATTTACATGGGGTTAAAAAAACATAAAAGCACAGACAGAGCTTTTTTCAGTGTTCTTTAAAAAGTGGGGTTAGAGACAGTGTCTTTATATTTACAGCAAAAAGTCTGACATTTAGAATCTGTTAAATCTAGAACGAGGGTGTGACAGGTGTCGGCAGAAGCGAGGCTCCCTGCTTTTTTTTTATTTCAATTTTTTGCTAAAGACGGCGGTTCATTTCCTGCTTCCCTGTTTCACAACAGGTTGTTTTGTGTCAGCTGCTCTTACAAAATGACACAGTTTGAAATATATGTAAACATATATTCTGCTCAAGGTGTCAAAAGATTTCATTTTTCTTTTACAAACAACTAAAACAGGTCTGTTGTTGTGTTCGTCTCTCTTTCTCTGTTATGTATCCTCCTTTGATTGTCCTTTTTTTCTGGGCTCAGTTTTCCTCTTACTCTTTGCTTTGCCCTCCTATGCCACCTGTCGTTGTTGAGACTACTGCTGTGCGTAACTTGTCAGGTGTTGGATATTATTTATGACCTTGTCTTGTGTCCCAACTGTGAAACGCCTGATAAAACATCTATATCTGCCACTAATACATAATCTCTGGGCTCCCTTATTCACCCACCTTTAAATCAATGCTTTCAAGTGTGTACATTTTTACCATAGATTCGGCGTCTCTTCCAATAGTGCAGTCCTTTTGACCCAAGTGTTCATGTCAAAATATTCAACCTTAAGTCTCGCAATTTTGGGGGGGGGAACATCCTGGGATGAACAGGAAGATCGTGTTCCGAAACAAAAGAGCTAGGTAACAGAGGAGGAAATGAGGTCTATTGGAGCCTGCACACGGGTCAGCAGCATAACTTTCCAGCTCCAGCTGCTCAATTGTTTTCTTTTCTTTGGTAAAACTGAAGCAGTCGCTCTTCTGCATTTTTCTCGATAAATTGACTACCTGATAGAACGTCAATTAGCAAAGCTGTGATAAACGCTTAAGCTCATCTTTTGTTGGGACGGCTGCTTTCTGTTTGGCTGTGGTTAAGCTGTGAAGACGCTGTGTTGGAACTATATGGAAAGGTCTTCTAATATTTACAGTGCATTTGAAGGTGAAATCAGCTAACCTTTACATAGTAACCTACTTAATCTGGGAGTCCATTGAGTTCAGTTTTACTTTATTTATGCATCACCAAATCACAACAACAGTCACCTTAAGGCTCTCAACAGGAGTGGGCAGTTTATTTTAATAAGGGCCTACGTCAGGAACTGGGACTGGTGTGGAGGGCCAGACTAATAAATTAATTTTATCCCTTTATAAGCTCATTCGCACAGCCCTCCACAACAGTCCCAGTTGATGACGGTTTCCAGTTCTCTATGAGCAGTATGGCAACTGTGGGAAGGAAAAAGTCAACTTTAACAGGTAGAAACCTCCAGTAGAACCAGGCCCAGGAAAAGGCAGCAATCTGCTGCAACCGGTTGTGGGTGAGTGGAAAG
Source organism: Rhamphochromis sp. 'chilingali' (assembly GCF_963969265.1). Lineage (NCBI taxonomy): Eukaryota > Metazoa > Chordata > Actinopteri > Cichliformes > Cichlidae > Rhamphochromis > Rhamphochromis sp. 'chilingali'. The sequence goes on along the minus strand of NC_137939.1, from coordinate 261,400 downwards.
AGACGAGGGCTACATCCACACTAATGTGTTTTCGTTTGAAAACGCATCGTTTTCACTCCGTTTTGGCCTCCCGACCACACTGAGATGGCGTTTTCGCTCAAGGAAAACGCGTTTTGAAAACGCTCTCGAAAACGCACACATTTGAAAACGGTGCTTTCGCGTCGCAGTGTGGACAGCGAAAATTGAGACTTTTTCAAAACGATGACACATTTTAGTCATGTGATGCAGTCAAGTGACCAATTAAACGAAGATAGCGGAGGGTGTTATACAGCAGTTGTTTTGTTTGCTCTCAATTCTGACAGCCCTATCAGTCTGTACATGCTTCAGAGAGCTTTTCTTCATAATCTTTAACTCGCTTTTGCAACTTTGTACTTTTGAGTTACCCGCAGCAACAAAAATCCCAGTGCTTTTCCTTGACCTTTTGCCGCGACGTTTCAACGAGCCAGAAAGTAAATGAACGGCAGACATAAATGAGGCAGGTCGAATCGTATTGTGCTTCACGCATGCGTAGTACTGGAACGTAAGCGTTTTTGGCTATTTCAATGTGGATGCACAACTCTGTGAAAATAACTGAAAACGATGGTGTGGACGCAGAGCGTATTCAGACGAAAACGCTGTTTTCAAATCTATCCGGGCTAGCGCGGACGTAACCAAGAGCAGAGGGTGACTGGACAAAAGACTCACTATGCCAGAGTTTAATAATTAAATGCCCATAAAAATTATATTTTCAAGCTACTATTTCACACCAAAAAGCCAAGAAGGAAAATGAGAAGACAAAGGTATGCCAGATTACACAAGAACCACACTGAACATCTTTGGGGGGGAACCCCACACACACACACACACACACACACACACACACACACACACACACACACACACACACACACACACACACACACACACACACACACACACACACACACACACACACACACACACACACACACACACACACACACACACACAATGGAGCACCATCAGTCATGGATTGGCCTCCCCACCGCCCGGACCTCAACATTACTGACCTGGTGTGTTTAACAGAGAACAAAGCGAAGGACAGCCAGCAACCAAAGAAGAGTTTTGAATGTCCTTCAAGAAGCCTGGAGAACTTTTCCTGAAGAGTACTCAAAGAAATTACAAGAAGGCTTGCTTAAGAGAGTTCATTCTGTGTTGAAAATTAAAGGTGGTCACACCAAATATTAACTTTCCAGCTTCACAGAATTGTACAAAATATGTTTTATGCCTTACATGCTGCATTTGCATTTATATTTCTATCCACCACTGCACATATTTCCAGTTTTTCTAGCAAGATGTAAAGAAATGAGGGATGGCTCAAGACTCTCTACAAGTCATACAAACCAGGCACCATGGCAACAGTAATTACAGCCAGCACTGGTGCCGACAAACAAAATGTAATCTTCATGAGGACCCGTTTAAACAGAATAAAGCAGCTGCACATGCACACTTACTCACTCCGACAGCGTTTGGAAGATTAAATCACCTTCCAATATGAAGAACACACATGCTAGATTAAGATGATTACAGTTAAATGCAGATGATTGGGACCTGGGTGGGTCTAACATGCTTTTACTCCAGGGACTAAAGATCATCTTTGAAATGGTTTTTAATGTAGTCAAGAACTATCAGGTAATCCTCTTCAAATCCATTTTAGAGCAGAATACTGCAGTGAGTCTAAGAGGGCATACCGTCAGGAGAGACGCACAGAGGCCAACACAGTACTGCACTTGAAATTTACTTTTTACATCACAACTTGACTGGGGAAAAAACAAAACGTGTGTAATTTATTAGAAAAGTATTTATGACACCAACATGTTATGGGGGAAAAAAACGTATACTAGCCAAAGTGCAAATATGAATCAAGTGGCGCAGTAAAGACACTTTATGTTTGGAAAACAGGATGATTTAAAAAAAAAAAAAAAAAAAGCCTGGTCACGGTATCCACAACTCATTTTCTCATCAGTTCTTCCATGTAGACGGCGTTCATACGATAAGCTGCCATCCAGTTGTAGGCTACATTATAGTAGCTTTGGTAGCCTTGCTCTTGAAACGGGGACACGGACGCGTAGTAATCATTCCAGGCGCTGTAGCAGGCTCTCCAGTACGTTTCAGCACACCACTCGTCCTCTTTGTCAGTGCAATCTCCGTCTTCCTTCTTCTCCCTCTTCCGGTCCCTTTCCATCTTTTCTTTCTGTTTTTCAGTCTCTTTTTTCATCTTTTTTGATTCTTCTCGGCGTGCTGGGGCCGGAGCTGTCTGATTGGTTCGCCTGCCTGATTTAATGCTCAATGCAGATTCCCGGCTATCGGGAGGAGGCACAGCTCTCCCACGTGTTGCACACAGTGTCTGGTCAGAGTTTCTGAGTGGAGGAGGAGTATAAGCCTTGGGTTTGGTGGGGCTTGCTTGTTGTGTGGGTGGAGAAGGTGGATGTGTCATTGCAATCTGAGGCTTAGTGACAGCTCTGTTCTCAGCTCCTGTGGTCTCATTTGAACTTTCCAGTGTCGCATCATCTTCCATGTCAGATTCAGAACTGGAAGAACCAGAGATGGACCTTGGAGGTGAAAAGTTAGATTTAAGCCGTTCGACATTTTGTGTAAACATTTGCGCTCCATCATCATCAAGTGTAAGATACTCCTTATGCCCATTCTGATCGCTGGGTTCACCATCCTCTCTGCCTCTGAACTCTCTGATGATCTCCACCGATCTCCCCGGACCTGTAGTGATGAAGTCCTGGAAGTCCCGCTCGGCCTCCTCAAAGGTCACAAACTTTGACCTGCAGTGCTTAAACGAGCTGAGAGGAGGGATCTTCGGCAGACTGTCTTGGAGCTCTTTTCGAGTCTGTGTCACCTGAGCAGGCAGAGTATCCTCTGTGGAAGATATCTTTCTAGCATCCTCTTCACGAGTATCTTCACAGACTGCCTCTCGCCTGGGCGTTGGATGCTTCTTCTCTGGCTTTCTTTGACTGCCGGGCTCCACAGCTCGATCCTCAATGCAATCAGACACAGAGACGTCAGGCTTTGCACGTCTTTTCTTCTCTGCTCTGGGAAACAGCCGGGATACCGGGTCTGGAGTGGACGCTTCAGTGCAGACATCCCAGTCGCACGGCTCATCCATCAACCTGGGCTCTATCGTGGCTAAAATGACAGCAGACAGATGAGACCGGAATGACTTTTACCGATTAATATTGAATCAAAAGTAGACATGAAGAGAAAAGTTGTGCGTGCTGCATGTAAAAGCCCCACAGAGACGTGAACAGGGACTCACATGGCAGCGCAGACAAACTAAGGCCACACTTCTGAGCGATGGCCATCATCTTGTTCTCCTCCTCGCCATGGCAACAGTAGGTCACAGCCAGTCCCTGAGTGCCTACAAGCAAAATGTAATCTGGATGAGGACCCACTTAAATAACAGGAAGGGATAAAGATGAATGCAAGAGTCGCGTATAATGGGATGGCAGCTGCACACAAACACACGTGCACTTAGAGAGCGTACAGAAGCTAAGATTGAATAACCTCAATTCTGGGAAAAAAAAGTTAAATGCAATTAAATGCAAATGACTGGGAACGTTCTGCCTTTGGTGGTTGGGTCAAAAATGCTATTGATTCAGAGAGAAAAGAATTTGCTAAATTATTTATAAAAAAACATCAGTCTAGGTCAAAGACATATGCCACCAGAAGAAAAAGCTTTGCAACATTTTTTTATTTTATTTTAGGACAATGTTGACAATGTGCCGGTGAATGGCCACTCAAATTGAAAGCAGCATAACTAACCTTTTCATCAATTTGTAAACTCTAAGTAATATTTTTCCCGGAGCTATTCTAGTCTGTGTTTCGCATCAAGCTAATTGCACATCTAAAGAATAGTGTTTCTTCCAAAATGTGAGATGGAGGGAGAATCAATTCTACAAAAAAATAAAAAAAATGATGCAATTTCTCTTCAAACATATTTTCCTGCTGCGGTGCCATTAGCCACCTGTGCTGCCTGACTTGGTGATGTGACAAGGTGAAAATGCTGAATGTCAAACAATGCTTGCTCTCGCTGCCTCTAAAGCAGCGCTGCACACTAACCAAAACGTCCAGCTCGTCCAATTCTGTGCATGTAAGTTTCCCAATCCTGCGGCACATCCAGGTTTATCACCAAGTTGACCTTCTCTGCATCTATACCTCTTGAAGTCTGAAATTGTGAAACACAAAGATTACTCAAAGTTATTAGGCTAACAGAAAAATGATTTCAAAAAATTCACGTAGATGTGTGAAAAGATGGAAGGTTTCTGCATCTCACCAGGTCAGTGGAGATGAGCACCCTGCACTGGTACTGCTTCAGTTTTGACATTGCCTCCAGTCTCTGGTCCTGACTCAGACCACCTGCAGAGGCCAGACACGACACCTCATTAAATCTGATAACGTCAACTGAAAGTCGCTGGCACGGAAGCATTAAAAATACACACATTCACAACACTGTATGAAGGTCATTTTAAATATGTGCACTGAAACGTTGCCAGGCAACACTGCAAATCATAAACCACCTGGCCAAAGAAATAAAGTCAAGAAATGAATGAATTCCAATGTCTAAAATTCAAAAGCAGCTGGTATACCAGTATAGAAATGCCTCAAATCAATTACCTGATTTTTCACAGTATTACCATTTTTATTGACTCATCCTAACATTACATTACATAAAGCAGTCTTACCAGAGATGCAAACAGCAGGCAGACCTTTGGAGGACAGGATGTCTGCCAGGTGCTGAGCCCTGTGGTAGCAATTCATCACATTAGCATTTGAGAAAGCTTTTTTAAAAATAATTAATCCTCAGATCTAATGCATTCTATATAAAACAAGTATAAAAAATATACTTTTTCTTGGCATTAAATGCAATCACATACCGTGTGTGTAGGTTTGAAAACACCAGCGCTTGGTTGAAGGGGATTTTACTAAACAGCTCTAGCAAGTGCTGCACCTTCTCCTCAAAAACCTTGTGAGGTAACGGATGGGACTGAACCAGCTTGTAATACTGCTTCAGACCTGACAGGGGGCGACACAAGGACGACATACATGCTGTCATTAATTCAACCTGACCTAACAACTTTGGTCCTTCGAGCAGGACGTGCTCTGTCAGTGATGTGTGTGAATTAAAAGGCTCGAGTTCTGAGCTACAGATAAATCCATTTTCTGACATTCACTCAAAATAAGCACAGAGCTTAAAATAGGATCCTGTGGAAGAGAAGAGTGTTTTTAACTTAGCCTTATTACTGTCAATCATATCTCATTCCCCAAGAATCTTCTGTCAGGAAATAATCCCATCAAACATGTCAGTTTGCAGACTTGGTTATCCATGCAGTCTTATTATGCAGAGTCTCTGTTGCTATGACAGCAATTTAAATACATTAGAAAATGTCAAGAGAGGCCAAAACTCAGGAATCTTTATCTTTTCCATTTATTAAAGTGGGTCTTACCTTTCAGGCCCATATCACTTGGATTTAGCCGTACAAAGGTGGGCTCTCTCATGTAGCGGGTGAGGTGCTGAGCAAGGGATTCTGGGTAGGTGGCGGAGAGTGCGAGCATCTGTTTGTTCACAGGCAGCGAGGAGAAGATCCAGCTAAAGAGGACCAGGATGATGGGTGAACTTTAGGTTATGTTGGTTTGTAAATGTGGTTACGACACGATATATAAACGGCTTCAGTCTAAATGTACTGCTTGCTCGCTACAGCGGCCTGCTGCTCATTTAATAGGAGTATAATCACAGAAATTGTATCCTCATACTTTATCTGTTCCTGGAAGCTGCCCTCCTCCAGCAGCTTGTCTGCCTCGTCCAGAACAAACAGTCTGATGCTGGCCGTTGACAACATGCCCAAATCGATAAGCTGCTTGATGCGACCTGAGCACACAACCGGAACACTGTTACCGAACAAAAACAACAGCGGCGTGGCAATTACGTGACGTGGCACTGCCGACTACTATCCCGGGTTCCTACCAGGTGAGCCCACGGCTACATGACACTTCTTCAGGTGGGTTTTGTCCTGACTCACAGGCCTGCCGCCAATGAAAACATGGCACTCCAGGCCCTCCATGGCACAGCCTATGGCCATGACCACCGAGTGGATCTGCACTGCTATCTCACGTGTCGGAGCCAGCACGAGAACCTGCAGGAGGGAAAAGTGTCCAAAATGAAAAAAACAAAAAGGCTTATACTCGATTGGGAGAAGATTAAGGATGAACAGTAAGACCCCAGAGCTAATAAGATTACATTTGTTCTACAAGACCAGGTGTACCTCGTCTTTATCAATCATTCTTCCCTTTCATTCATGCATTTGACACTAAGCAGCTTAAATTCAGCAGAAGGCCATCTGCTGGTCATGAAATGATTAAATAATAAAACTTCCCCTTTCCCTCTTCTGATGATGTTTTACTTTAACCGTCCGAGAGCAAACGTAGGTCATATCCTCATAATCAAATATTACACTGACCTGGGTTGAAGGATTCTCCAGGACCAGAGAGTCCAGGGCGATGGTGCAGAACACGCATGTCTTTCCTGTCCCAGACTTGGCCTGCACAATCAAATCTAAAAGAAGAGACTCAGTGAGCGATGCACAACAGGGCTGGCAAATGACAGTTTTGGCATCAGCAGTTAATTACCATGACTGGGTGAAGTACTGCTGCCTAATCCTCAGCATCAAATCAATTGTCTCCCACCATGGTTTAAATTAACAAGTGTTTACCTCAAGTACAATGAAATTAACTCATTCACTGCCAGCCATTGGCAGTGAATGAGTTAAACCCATTGACTCATTCACTGCAATTGACGGCTATAGACGTCAATGGCAGTGAATGAGTTAAGCACATTCTGCATCACCGCTGCAGCCGAGAGCTTTTTCAACACACGGGCAACCTCCAAGTGGAAAGCAACTATTCTGAATTTGTACCTCGTAAAGGCTGTAAAATGTTTAAAAGCAATAAACGCTTTTGATCCCCAAGAGTGATTTAGCACCATGATGAACAGTTGTGGTATCTATGATAGTCAAAAGAAGGACTAAAATACTTAAACTGTTTTCTCTGCAAATGATTTAAAAAAAATGACCACTTTTCAACTAATGTAGTTGTTTCGAGCTTTTCAAAATAAAATACTTTTAAATATCCTTTAGAACTAAAAGATTTGTTCACATTTGACCACGGCTTTGAGGCAAGTTCACAACAAAAGTCAGTGTACAGTCTGAGTGTAGTACAGCTACAGTAGATGGAAACTTGATTTTTCTAACAATAAATTTCTGTGATTATTGAACAAAACAAAAGCAATATTCCTAAAATTAGTAATAATGTTTTGCCACCATTTCCAATACCATGAAAGCTATGAGGATTAAAAAGGAGTCCATCCGATGAGCATTTTTAACCCAAGCTAAGCTGCTCTACTGTTTCGTAATTCAACTAGATTTGGACTCATCAGATATCATAATCAGAATCCTTTATTATTCCCTAAAGAATTATGTGGTTACAGTTGCTCCAAGACAATAACAACGGTAACAGACCGAACTAAAAGTTCACAAAATAGAAGAAACTCTCTAATATATAGCTCAGTTATGAATATCCAGAATATTACACAGATGAAATACATATTATTGAAACAGATAGAAGCTGAAAATGTGTAATTTGATATTGTATGAAGAATTTTTATAAGGAACTACATTAAAATGTAATACATGATTGAATTATTCAGAGTAAAAACAATTTTTGGAGTACAGCTGAAGTTGCGGGGCCATATTAAACCCTTTTCTAAACTAATAATATAGCAGACCTCTGCAGTTAGTCGATAAATATTCGGACAGTTACACAAAGTTCTTTTTCCCTGTGTACACCTCACAGTGGATTTCATGTCCACCCCAGTCACCCCAGTCATAAACTGTTCAGACTACTTCCATCAGGAAGGAGGTTCTGCAGCATCCGGTCCCGTACCAGCAGACTGAGAGACAGCTTTTTCCATCAGGCCATCAGACTGCTGAACACTTCATAGACACCTCAGCTTCACTACTGGAACTTTAACATTATGCACTCCATACTGTACAGTAACGCCACTGTTTTGCACATGTCTCAACTCTGTATATTTTATTTTATATATTTTATTTATTGTTTACTCTATTTAATTTGTAAAATATGTGTACACACACACACACACACGTAGAAAAATATTTAGTATACACATCCAGAAATGCATATACTATTATATATTGTACATATATTTATTAGTTTCAGATGTAGCCATTCTTGTATTTTGCCTGTTTATGTTATTGTATTTTGCACAACTCTGTTGCTTGTGAAGCTCGCACACAAGAATTTCACTCACATGTGCTGTACCAATGTACCTGCACATGTGATGTGACAATAAAAGTGATTTGATTTGATGAAGATGAAGATGTGACTTTCAACTTATTTCAAGGGGTTCAACAGAAGTATTGCGTTAAGTGTTCGAGAATCAGAGGCACCATCTGTCAAAGAGGGCGGAGTTAATGTTACAAACTACGACTGTGAAATCGCAGGGATGCATGGCTGCCTGTGAATCTGGACCTCGAGTGTTTACTGACGATGTGCATGCTGGTAGCAGGAGCAGGATGTACCTTGAAGTGTAAAGGGGAATTCAGATTCCTCCAAGTGCTGCAAAACTGATGGAGCACTGCATCACAATGCAAACGGAAAATGACTCAGAGCATACAGCAGAAGCAACCTGAGAGTTTCAGAGGGCAAAGAAAGTGGGAATTCTTCCTAAACCAGCTGTTTAGGGTCTGGGGTCTTACTGCTCATCCTTTTGTCAAACCTCTGAATTAAAGCTGAACGTTTTCCCTTCAAATACAATTTGACAATTTGATTTAAAATTCACAAAAAAAGCATCAGTGTCCAAATACTAACGAACCTAACTCTAACACACCCAGCTATTGTACAAACAGATTTTTAGATCAGATACACGATGGTTTGTCTCTACTGCCATGATATCAAATGTAATAACCTTTTTACATTACGTTCTTTTAATAAGCCTAGAAGAGCTGGGAATCGAACCGCCAACCTCCCAGTTAGTAGATGCGCTACCTGATTACCCACAGCCAAGTTTTATGTCCTAGATTAATAATCTGCATAAATTTGCCCATAAGTGTGTTTTTTGATTGCAGTAATAATAGTGATAACAGTATTTTTTCATTTCATATTTATGAGGAGATGCATTGGATAAGCGGACGATAATGGATGGATGGATTTATGAGGCATAATATGTCACATCACATTAATCATGTGCGTCTAAATATTTACGACCAGTATGCTTTGCAACAAAAAATTAAAATACTTTAAAAAGCTGTAAAAAAAAAAAAATAATAATAATAATAAAAAAAATCTTAACTATAGTGCCAGTCATGTATCTGAGCAGACATGCAAATTATAACTGATGGTTAACAGACAGATTCTGATCCCTGATGTATGTAAATGCACTAATGTAAGTTAGTGGTTTTATTTCGCGTGCATACATAAGGTATTTTGTTGCTCTTCTTATAAAAATCAATTATAAGTTTTATACACTGAAAACTTTAATATTCCTGCCCCCAGCACACACACATGTGGACCCTCCCGCAGTTTTGTTCTGCACCCACCGAGTCCGCAGCGGCCGAGCGGGATCGCCTTGAGCTGGATCGGAGACGGCTTCTGAAATCCCGCGGCGGACAGTCCGTCCAACACGGGCTGAGACAGCAGCAAGGAGCCGAAGTCGATCCCCTCCGACAGAATCACGTCTTCGGTCCGTTTTCGCGCTTCGATATCGTGAGCTGCTTTCCTCACGGAGGTAGCCATGTTTGCTGTGCTGTTCACTGCCGGTGACCCGGGTAAAAAAAGCAGAGCCACAGCTGCGCTTTAGCCCCCTCTAGCGATGCGGAGGGGGAATTAATTTCTCTGCACAATCATCTGGGTGTGATTGGTCGATTACACACTTTTTGGCAATAAATCGTATATGGTTGGAAACCCTGTTTATTTCCCCCTTAGTGGTGCTAAATTTTTAAGGAAAATGCATTTGTGGGCTGAGCAGCAGAGTTGACTATGTGGGCTGTGCCCATGAAAAACTTGCAAAATCTTCTCTCCCAATGCCAAAGAAAGTATTCTGCTATTGAATCTTGTTTGGTGCAGTTTATGGGATTGAATTTTTGAAGTCTGAAGAGGCATATTAGCAATTTAATGGTTTATTCATTTGGTAGCATGTGGAAGAACCATCTGAGAACCATACCTCCTCCTCATGCTGGTCACCAGCTTGGTCACGTACTGCTGTGGGATGGTATCCCATTCTTTAAGCAGCATTTGTTGCAAGTCAGCCAATGTGTCAGTGTTGGTGACTCTGGCACGAACAGCACACCCAAGTTGACACCAGAAGTGTTCAATGGGGTTGATGTCAGGACTGCAGGCACACTATTCTATCATGCCCACTCTTGAACTCTGAAGATAGTCTCTGATAAACCTCATTCTGTGAGGCCGAGCATTATCTTCTTGGAGGATAGAGTTCGGTCTCAGACAATGGAAATAATGAATTGGTATTGGTTGGAGAATTACATGTTGAGATCTCTTTGCATTAACAGTACAGAAGTATTCATTTATGGCAAAAGGTCAATAACCCAAAAGTTCTTATTGATGGCCTTTAACAGATCAGTGCAGGAAACTGTCTTTTGATGAGGTTACAGCCAATGTTAGTTAGTGTCTTAACTCTTAAAAAGGATGAATTATTCATTGAGGTTTTTCACCATGCCAAGAAATTGCAAATGTAATCACATATATAGGGAGTGCAGAATTATTAGGCAAATGAGTATTTTGTCCACATCATCCTCTTCATGCATGTTGTCTTACTCCAAGCCGTATAGGCTCGAAAGCCTACTACCAATTAAGCATATTAGGTGATGTGCATCTCTGTAATGAGAAGGGGTGTGGTCTAATGACATCAACACCCTATATCAGGTGTGCATAATTATTAGGCAACGTCCTTTCCTTTGGCAAAATGGGTCAAAAGAAGGACTTGACAGGCTCAGAAAAGTCAAAAATAGTGAGATATCTTGCAGAGGGATGCAGCAGTCTCAAAATTGCAGAACTTCTGCAGCGTGATCATCGAACAATCAAGCGTTTCATTCAAAATAGTCAACAGGGTCGCAAGAAGCGTGTGGAAAAACCAAGGCGCAAAATAACTGCCCATGAACTGAGAAAAGTCAAGCGTGCAGCTGCCAAGATGCCACTTGCCACCAGTTTGGCCATATTTCAGAGCTGCAACATCACTGGAGTGCCCAAAAGCACAAGGTGTGCAATACTCAGAGACATGGCCAAGGTAAGAAAGGCTGAAAGACGACCACCACTGAACAAGACACACAAGCTGAAACGTCAAGACTGGGCCAAGAAATATCTCAAGACTGGTTTTTCTAAGGTTTTATGGACTGATGAAATGAGAGTGAGTCTTGATGGGCCAGATGGATGGGCCCGTGGCTGGATTGGTAAAGGGCAGAGAGCTCCAGTCCGACTCAGACGCCAGCAAGGTGGAGGTGGAGTACTGGTTTGGGCTGGTATCATCAAAGATGAGCTTGTGGGGCCTTTTCGGGTTGAGGATGGAGTCAAGCTCAACTCCCAGTCCTACTGCCAGTTTCTGGAAGACACCTTCTTCAAGCAGTGGTACAGGAAGAAGTCTGCATCCTTCAAGAAAAACATGATTTTCATGCAGGACAATGCTCCATCACACGCGTCCAAGTACTCCACAGCGTGGCTGGCAAGAAAGGGTATAAAAGAAGAAAAACTAATGACATGGCCTCCTTGTTCACCTGATCTGAACCCCATTGAGAACCTGTGGTCCATCATCAAATGTGAGATTTACAAGGAGGGAAAACAGTACACCTCTCTGAACAGTGTCTGGGAGGCTGTGGTTGCTGCTGCACGCAATGTTGATGGTGAACAGATCAAAACACTGACAGGATCCATGGATGGCAGGCTTTTGAGTGTCCTTGCAAAGAAAGGTGGCTATATTGGTCGCTGATTTGTTTTTGAATGTCAGAAATGTATATTTGTGAATGTGGAGATGTTATATTGGTTTCACTGGTAAAAATAAATAATTGAAATGGGTATATATTTGTTTTTTGTTAAGTTGCCTAATAATTATGCACAGTAATAGTCACCTGCACACACAGATATCCCCCTAAAATAACTAAAACTAAAAACAAACTAAAAACTACTTCCAAAAACATTCAGCTTTGATATTAATGAGTTTTTTGGGTTCATTGAGAACATGGTTGTTGTTCAATAATAACATTATTCCTCAAAAATACAACTTGCCTAATAATTCTGCACTCCCTGTAGTTTTGGGGAGCAATATATTAGTGATTAGTAAAGTGCTTTTTTCTAAATGGATCCATAGATCTGTTGGGCAGAAAATGTATCTTCAAGGTGAATTTCATTCAACAAATCACAATGTCATTTTTTTTTCTTTTATTGCACCTTTTCTTTTTTAGCTTTATGGATTCATTCATTCAGAGTTGTGTAGGTATTAAGGATGATTATAAACAGAGACACTGACACTGAGCTCATTCTCAAATAAGCCACTCTTTGTGTCATTAAGTAACTCAATCAGGCTAACATCTCATTAGTTTTTAACAAGAGAACATAAAAAGGTAGGGATAGGTATCCATAAACTACCAGTTTATTCCATTATTGGCTCCAAAATGTGTGACAAACCAGCGGGAATTCTGTAGACATATCGGTCGATCCTGTATGAACGTTTTGCATCATTATTAGCAGCTGCAAATTGAGCAATCATGGAAAGTGCAGTCTTAGAGGCTATCAGACAGACTTATTCTCTCCACAATCCGGCTCGGCGGATTTTGTTTTCTGAGAATTGCAAATCATCTGCGGCCTCCTCTCCTCTTACTGGGCTTATTTAGAGGGCCTCGCTTCCCTCTCAGAATATCAAGCACGCAGTATCTGTTGAACAGTTTTGTAGTTGTTCTGATTGCTACATTATTTACCAAATGATTAAAAAAATACTAAACACATACCTGAACCTGCTCTTTCTTTGCCTTGCTGACAATGTGGCCATTTTAGAGTTAGACGTGTTGGATCTGACACTTTTTTGTTTGTTGTTTCTTACCAGGCATCACTGAGGTTTTTCACACTGTGACCAGATTCTTCTCCTGATCTTCACAGAGCAAAATGGAGAGTGCTGCCTTCCACAGAAACTCTTCATCATCTAACAGCTCAGCCAACACGGAGCTCTTGTCCCGGACTGGTTACACAATTCTGGCCGTTATCATGGGTGTGTTCTCTGCGGCAGGGATCATCCTCAATGTCGTGGTGATTGTGGTGACGGTGAAGCACAGACAGCTGAGGCAGCCACTCAGCTATGCCCTGGTTAACCTAGCTGTTTGTGACCTGGGCTGTGCTGTGTTTGGAGGCCTGCCCACCACAGTAACCAGCGCCATGGGATACTTCAACCTGGGACGTGTGGGCTGTGTGTTAGAAGCCTTTGCTGTTTCCTTTTTCGGTGAGTCTACTTTTTCTTTTTCCTCACATAAACAAAAGAAGAAATACCTTAATGTATTCTAGTACAAGTAAAAGTACCTCAAGTAAAACCACCTGAAGGGAATTTTGTTATTTTATGTAAGATTTGCAAAACTGCATCTGAATAAACAATCACAAAAACACAAGACTTCTGGAACAGTGTCCTTTGGACAGATAAGACTATATTTGACATGTCTGCATATATATTGCACAGTGGTGAAAACCAAATATAGCATATTGGCACAAACACTTCATACCAGCTGTTAATCACAGTGGTGAAGAGGTGATGATTTGTATTTGTTTTGCAGCTGTATACCAAAGCATTGTTGAGACAAATGTCAGTCTGACAGCTAAAGCTTGGCCACAATGTGGTCATGCCACAGATAAATGTGTCCAAGCACAGCAGCAAATCTACAACAGAATGGCTGAAAAAGAAACAAGTCGAGGTGCTGTAGTGACCTGGTCAAAGTCCAGACCTTGCTTAGTATTTCAAATGCACACAGTCTGTGGAAACTTTCATTTTCTCATGACTGCTTTTGAACTTTTTGAGCTTAAAAATAGTTACTTAAAATGAATTATTTAAGATATTTTGAAGGGAAGCTTTTGTTTTTAGTTACATTATGTACTGTATTTCATGTATTTATGTAAAATCTAATGTGGAAACTAAAATTTAAAACTATAGTTATTGTCATTGAATTAAGATTAGCATTTCTTCCTTGAAATGTAGCACTCAGGTATAGGACAGGTGTCTCAATAGTGCGCACAAATGCAACACTTGGAAAGCAAAAGTCATAAATTATTCTGTCTTTTCTTGCAGGTATAGCAAGTCTGTGCACAGTAGCAGTCATTTCTGTTGAACGCTACGTAGTGGTGTGTTATCCCATGGGTGTGGTCCTCTTCCAGACCAGGTACAGCAGTGACCATCAAGATCTCACTTGGGAATGTTCCTTGCTGTACCAAGCATGTCAGACACCATCTCTGTTGTCCTTAGGCATGCAGTTGCTGGAGTGGTACTGTCCTGGGTGTGGTCATTTGTGTGGAGCACTCCACCTCTGTTCGGGTGGGGAACTTTTGAGTTGGAGGGCGTCAAAACCTCCTGTGCTCCTAAATGGCATAGCCGTGATGTTGGGGACATGTCCTACATGATAATATTCTTCTTCCTTTGCTTTGCCTTGCCCTTTTCTGTCGTCATGGTTTCTTACTCGCGGCTTTTATGGACTCTCCGCCAGGTGAGCAACAAAGGCTGCGCACACCATATATTTTTGTTGATTGTACTGAAAACATAAAGGAGTCCTCTGCGCTTGAATTTTTTTCCTAGGTAACCAAGCTGCAGGTATCTGAAACAGGAAGCACAAGTCATGTAGAGGTGCAGGTGGCACGCATGATAGTAGTGATGGTGCTGGCCTTCCTAGTCACCTGGCTGCCATATGCTGCGCTTGCACTTGCTGTCATGATAGACTCCAGTCTATATGTTGACCCTGTCATCGCTACCATTCCTGTGTACTTTGCAAAAAGCAGCACTGTCTACAACCCCATCATATACATTTTCATGAACAGACAGGTAAGCTGGTTTGAAGTACACTTAAATTCACACATACAAACAAAGAAAAAGAGGAATTCAGGCTCATGCTGTATGTTCATGACCAACCATGATCGTGTGTTTCCAGTTTCGAGGCTACACTGTTGCTGCGGTTCTGTGTGGATGGGACCCCTGGTCCTCTGAGCCGCAAACATCTGAGAACGAGACCACAGTTCCGTTTTTCATCAAGACCCCCAAGAAAATTGTGCCTAAAAAATCTTTGGAATAGAAATGTGTAGAAATTATTATAGTCTCACTGTTCTCATTATCAACCTCTGCAATGTAGTGCAAGATGGTTTTCACAAATGTAAACAAAATATCAGAGAGTAAAAATGATGCAATGAGCAAGAAGGTTGCACAAATCTTATGTATTAAGGCATAAAAAATAACAGTAATAAAAGCAGCAGTAATAATAATAATAAAAAAAAGATTTCCCTGTTCAGGCAGGCTTCTTTCCTGTTGTCATAACCTTTAATGTATTCAGACAACAGCACAACATCTTTCTTGTCCTCTGTCATTGATATTGTAGATGCTGTCATTGCTTTTTATCTCTTTTAAAGAATAAAAATACAGTTACATTAATCAAGAATAGAGATTGCACAACTCACAGTTTGTTTACAGACATTATTTAAAAGATAAAAAGATAAAACCTCACATATGTGAGCAAAATAGCCTCTGTTTACCTCAGTCTGTCAGTCAGGACCTGAATTATCTCTCCTGGCTGAAACACTGGCACACTTTTTGGGTACGCCTCTTTTGCTTTCAGATGTGGTTTGATTTTTTTGTGGCATAGATTCAACATAGAGGAAACATTTCTCAGAGATTTTGGTCCATATTGACGTGATAATATCACACAGTTAATGCAGATTTGACAGCTGTACATCCATAATGCGAATTTCCCATCAGACCTCATCTTAAAGTTTCTCTGTTAGATTGAAACCATCTGAGTACAGTCAACTTGTCATGATCAAGAAACCAGTTTGATATGATCTGAGCTTTGTGACATGGTGTGAGCAGTAATCAGAAGATGAATACACTCAGACCCCAAGTTACACTGCCACTATGCACATCAGCTGTTGATACAAGGCAGGATGAATCAAGGTTTACATGTTGTTTCTGGCCCTGACACCTGAATGCTGCAGACGAAATCAAGACACATCAAACCAGACAAAGTCTTTCCAGTCAATTTTGGTGAACATGTGCAAACTGTAGCACCTGGTGTGGTTTCCCGCTGCTGTAGCCAATCTGCTTCAACGTTCAATGTGTTTTGTG
This sequence comes from Rhamphochromis sp. 'chilingali', assembly GCF_963969265.1. NCBI lineage: Eukaryota > Metazoa > Chordata > Actinopteri > Cichliformes > Cichlidae > Rhamphochromis > Rhamphochromis sp. 'chilingali'. Next base: position 244,995 of record NC_137939.1, on the reverse strand, counting down.
CATTCAGAGACGCTCTTCAGCATGCCTTGGTATCTGAGTTACTGTTGCTTGTTCTTAGCTGGCAGAACAATCAGTTATTTAGGTTACTGTTGCCAGTTTGAAGCGACCTGTCCATTCTCCTCCTACATCTGGAATCAACAAGGTATTTTCTCCCAGAGAACTGCTGCTCACTCTCTTTTTTTGGACCACTCTCTGTCGACCCTAGAGATGGTTATGTACACAAATATCAGCAGCTTGTGAATTACTCTGACCAGCCCATCTGGTGCTTCATGCTACAATCAGAGTCACTTAAATCATTCTTCCCCCATTCTCATGCTCGGTTTAGCTTCAACAGGTCGTCTTGATCATGTCTACATGAATAATTGCATTGAGCCGCCGCTATGTGATTGGCTGATTAGATAGCTGCATTAACTAACAGTTAAATAGGTGTAGCTAACAAAGTGGACCTTAATTTTCACAATGAAGAAATACAGGCAAAAGCTAAACTAGAAATTTATGTTTTGCAGCAAACTGCTAAAACCCTGTGAAAGTAATAGTAAAGAACACTTGATAGTAACGTATATTCAAAAGATTTAAGACAAGAAAAAAGTAATTACATGATTTTTAATTTTTTATTAGGTATACACATCCTCTTTGCTTCTTAAGGTCTGTCCTTCTATATAACCTTTATGGCTTTCATTGATTGAAAAACATAAAATAAAATCAATCAAAATCATCAGTGTCTTGTACTCATTTTGCAACATGATACTTCATTTCAGCCTTTTGGATCCAGCATGTAGAACAGAAAACAACTAAACCTGTGATAAGTTATGTCACAGTTTGATCATTCACAGTCTCTCACGCCTTCCTAAATAAACACAAATGCAATCATACCCATCCTAGTACCATGGCTTTATTGATTACAGAAATATTGCTATGACTGAAGCCCCCCCCCCCAAAAAAAGCCAGAATGTTAATAGCTGTATCAAACCTGTACACTTTTGTATATACAGAGTGGGGGACCATCTATGTACATGCTACATACTGTCACACTCTGGGAAAATAAGTAGTCCTTCTGACAGTTACTGACATGTGATCATTTTCTGAATCAGTTTTATAAAAAATTAAGAAAGATGCAGAAATGACCCTGTCAGTGCCCGAGGTACAGGAAAATCCAAACTAAAATCACAGGCCATCTCACAGATACAGTACATGTTAACATGTCAGCAGATTTGGGTGTGTGAAACAGTTGTGTGCTTGAACACCTGGTGCTTGGAGGACTTACTTTGGTCCTATTTTTCTTTTGTTGTTGTTGTTTTATGGCAGCCTGTAATAATAACAGCATGAAACAACAGTGTGTCTGAGCGCTTCAAGTCCTGTTAAATACTCAGCCCAGTTAGACGCGCTACATGACAGTTTCTGCTGTATTATACACGTATTGGATAAGTCAGATTTGTCATTCAAACTATCTAGTCCCAGTGCTGCCTGCACATCACACTTCTGTCTTCGTGTACGGTCTCCAGATGGTAAGGTGGTGTTTGGTGTAGAGATCACGCGATAAGGTCATAATGTCTCATGCAAAATTTAAAGGAGGTATTCCTTCTTCAGCAGCAGCTATTTCATATACCAATTAAAACCACTGGTGTTCAATACAGAAACATGCTTAGAGAGATGGCAAGAATAGACTTGGGTAAGTTAGTCTCTTAACATCAACATCTGGGTCAAATAAACAAAGAACGAGTGACAGAAATCGACAGGTTGATGCTGATAAATTGTACCTTGCATACAATTTAAGCCAGCTTTGCAAAGGGTTTCAGGCCACTTCTATCAGGGATGAAACATACAAGACCATCTGTACCTAACACAGCATCCACAAAACAACACAAGGAATAAGTCCTGAGCTCAAGGAATGTGCAACACGTCCCCAGCCAGTCACCTACTGTAAAGACTGAGAACAGCATCCTGGAATTATCTTTGCTTCTGACAAGTAACACATATGATCATATATACAACTTAAAAAAATACATAGAGTTGGGATGGAAAAAGTGGGGATGTTGGATGATCCACTCATGATTTAAAGAGGTAAAATTGGGTGCAAATACGAGGTGTGATCAAAATGTTCTGAGAACCTGTGCATAAAAATCAAACGTCTTACCAGAATAAAATCTACCAATACAGGTCATGGCATGTGCAATCAGCTTCCATCGCAGCTCTTGTTTTTTGATCGCTCCACTGAAGTCTCGTTCTGACCACACAGTGTGCACTCTGAGATTGCACCATGGACTAAAAACTTCTAATAGAAAATATAAACTTCTGTTTCAAACTGACACGGATTTTGTGCAAAGGATCAACCCTGATGATGAGACCCGGGTCTTCAGCTTTTACCAAGGAGTGTTCTGAAGGCAGCGTGTCAGAGAAGGAGTGAGACTGGGAGTTTCCTATTGTAATGTTCTACTGTAACGTCCTGAGGAGCCTGATGGGGAATCCATCTGAACTGCAGTGCATACCAGTGTACCATCACGTCTTGCTAACCAGCACAATCGCCATGGATGAAGGGTCGTCGCTTTAAGGAGATCCGGCATGAATCATGGAGGCACAGGTATGGGGCTAACAGAACTGGGCTTCCGGTGAGACAGCTTCCTGTGCACCTCTGCACTGCGCTGAAAGCGGTCCAACGCGAGATTGGCCCTCTTTGGGTTTTTATGGACATGTCCTCAGGACTTTTTGATCACATCTTGTAGAAGAGCTCAACATTAATACCTGCACATCAGACAACAAATCCGGACAACTTCTGAGTCAAGGCAAAAGAGGAGGGAGGTGTCTAATAATAAGCAGGTTAGGATTTGTACACTTTTACCTCTCTGTCCTTCAACGATAACTTCCTCGTGTATAGAAACAGGAGCATCTTGTAGCGTAGTGTTCTTTACAGCATATAAGAACGTGACAAATATAATTCATGTCTACTACTAGTATGTGGATTGCTGAGTGTTTTTAACTGCAGTAATGATTTGTGCAATATATCTGTCCATGGGTGGTGAAACTGTTTTTTTTGTTGTTTTTTTGGTTTATCTGTTTGGGTCTTCTTCATTTCAATATCACTGGTGTGTACTTGATGAGGTATCATAATGACAGCCACCCGGACCGCTAATGAACAATAAGGTGCAAAAATCTACCTCTGTAAACTCCAAAGATCTACACACTTTCAAGTGAGCATCAGCATGTGAGTGTGTTTTTAAGAGAAAAGAGAAAGACGGACAATGACAGAAAAGCAGAGACTGGTTGCATTTAAGGGTTATGTAATAAAGGGCTGAGAGATCAGGTGAGGGTTTAGAGTTGAGGTGCAATATTTAGAGTTTGGATTCAGGCTGAGGTGCGGCATGAAAAAGCTTCTAGTTCTACAGCTCAGTCTCTTTATATACAGCAATAGTCTGAAAGAAAAAACCATGGAAGAGAAAGTCGGGGTTCCAGCTTTCTCTTTCTTTTCATTCAAGTCCATTCGAGACTCCTTCGTCCTCAAACAGCAAGGTCTGTTTTAAAACCAGCTCACATCCTGAACACTGCCCCATACTGGGCAGCAGTAGTAGCAGCAGCAAGGAGATTCATATACTCTCCGACTTTTCTTCCAGCATCACACACATTTTTTTTTCTCTTTTTTATGTTTGGGTTCGAGCTGAGTCTTTATTTTTAAGAATGAAATCTTCAGCCTTAGTTTTGTGTGGGTTTGTTGTCATTTTGCAGTGTGTGTGTGTCTGTGTGTGTCTTTTTTTTCCTGTCAGTATGTATTTATGTGGCAGGGTGCGTGTGTGTCACTCCTTCAGTGTGTAGGCGGCAGGGTCAGTGGATGTATGTCTGACAGACAAGCTCCACGTGTCACTGTCCTCCTCATCTCATCGCCGGCACTAAAACAGCACACTCTGCCTCCTGCTCTTCCCTTGGGCTGAGAGAGAGACAGAAGAAGACAGGGGAGAGAGAGAGGGAACGATGTGAAAAACAAATAAACAAACAAACATTTGGATGTGATTTGGACACTCAAACATTGTAAATTTCACTCCATGCCAGCGACACAATAAATTCAGTTGGGTCCAGAAACACTGGACACACTTTCATGAACGCTGCAGCAATTTGTTTCAGTGTGATTAATCACACAACTTAAACTTAACCAACTAGTCAATCAGTCTAGAAAACATCACAAAACAGTGAACAGTATCTGTGTTACACCTTTCAATCACTAGTTGATAAACATTAATATTTTACTAGATTGCAAACCTACCAATCATCCAGTCATTTTCTCTGCATTGACCACTCGACTGACAAGTTTTCTAGGGGCTTGATGTGAATCCTGTTAGGTTCAGTGAGGGTGTATGTGTGCTGGAAATGCCTGGCTCAATGTGACAAACCCATCTTCATTGACCTTGCTTTGTGTACATAGGGCACATAGTTGCTGCTAATGACACTTCTCTACTGGAAACTTGAAGAAATATAATGAAATTAAAAAGAGCAGTTTGCGTAATGCTGCTTAAGCTAAATCACACTTACCAAAAGTATAACATACAGCACAGTAAAGCACTCAAATCCATGCTAATTTAAAAAGACTTTTGCACACAAAAGTCAAACAAACCCACAGCACAAAAGCCTCACTTACAGACGCTACATCTCTCGCTGCAGAAATCTAAACAGGACTGGAAAAAAACAAAAAAATCTAATGACCCCCTGTCCTCAGATCACATTCTTTGCTCTTATGAACAAACTGTTGCCCCTTTGATTCCCTCACATGAATATTAGGAGTGGCTTGCTCTGAGAAAAAAAAGGGGATTAGTGAAGTGAAATCTGAAGAATGCTTGTGGGAACAGGCTTGAATATGAAGAGGAACCAACAAAACACAGACATGAAGAAACAGCTAATAAATAATATGTTGTTTTAGTTGACAGGGTGCAGGGAGGGAAGATGGATATAATTAAATGCAATTCAGGAATGGTCTTATATAAAGTGGTGTTTGCAGCAAAGGAGCGGTGCTGACAGAGAAGAAGAAAAAAAGGCCCGGTGGCAGCCAAACAAAAAAAAGAAAGCGAGAGCGAGATTACTGACACATGAAAGAGACTGTATTTACCAGAACAGTAGGGCCACTCAGCCAGTGGAAGTAGAGGAGAGATTGTGACTCTGAGCCCTGGGATTGGCTGCCTCTCTCTGGAAGTACTGCGAGGGTGCGGAGCCTAGCTTATTGGCCATCGCTTTTTTGGGTTAGGGAGAAGGGGGGGAGGTTGGGAATATTGAGGTGTTACGGAAGAGTTGGAGTAGGGTACACAAGGGAGATTAGAGAAAGGATTAAGGAAAAGATGAGCAGTGCAGAAGAAGAGAGGATGGGCACCAAAGAGAAGGGACAGTTTATCAGAACATGACAGCGAGGCAACACAAGCAGAAAAACAAAGATACACACACACAGACTGTGATAAGGACAGAAACTGTGAAACAAATCGAAGCAAATGTTGAAGGGTTAGGGTTAATGTACAGAGACTCGGACAAAGGCAACTCTCCCCAGCTGCATTTCAGCAGCCATGTATACAAGGTTTGGTGGACTGGTTTGTTTACATGTGACGGGACTTCAGGAAAGCTAAACATACTCTAAAATGGATCTAAGGCCACATTCACGTTGCTGTACTGCTGTACTTGAAGCTGACTTAAATGCTAACGCTAGCATGGCAACCAGATCACAGTGATGTGAAGTCTTTTTAGAAAGTGTGTACATTATTGTACTTTATTGAGCCCCGTGGGGAAATTGCTCTCTGCATTTAACCCATTCACTCAGTGAAGCAGTGGGCAGCCATTGGGCGCCCGGGGAGCAGTGTGTAGGGACGGTACCTTGCTCAGGGGTACCTCAGGGTAGCTGTTAAGGGGAATCGAACCCCCGACCTTCCGATCATGGGGCAACCACTCTACCTACTGAGCTATCCCTGCCCTTATGTCAGTCACAGATAAAACTAGATTGTGCTATTTGCTTCCACTATTCGTGAATTTAATATTGCTTCTGAGTGAATGGCATTGTGCGATGTTAATACTGGAACTGGGGGATCTGTGTGTGGTGAAGGCTGAACCTGGTAATAGACCACACAGTGGCATGAGAAACGACAAAAAGCAAACACTTAGAGGAAGAGCGAGAAGAGGAGGAAGACAGGGAGCAAGTCCTATCCTGTATCATACTTTTATCGAGGATTCCTGATTTCTCTCATTTCATCCCTTCCTTCTTTTTCTTTTTAAATCTTGAGCACTTACATGACTCTGGGTAGACTGAGGATCTCTTTCCGGGATCTTTCTGGAGTTGAATCCCTTTTACAGAGAAGATGGATGCAGCTAAAAAAGAAAAACAAAAGAAAAACAAGCAACAAAGGTTATGTGGGACAGTGTTTGTGCAATTAATGTGGATATTCAAGTCAAATGCATGTACTCACTGTCAGCCAGAGTCTGAACCTGTTCTCCAAGACATTTGAAATAAGAGTGTTTGAGAGCATCCTCAGCCAATATCCGCTTCTTTGCTTCAAACTAGGGACACATAAAGACAAAATCATTATGGTGTACATGATCTGTAAACAGCAGATAATTGTAATTAATTATGTTCTTTACCTGTAAGAGTTTTGAGAGCAAGTCATGACCTTCATTGTCTATCCTGTGTGACAGAAAGCAGAGAAAAAAATTAAGAGCGGATGGAAAGAACCGAGAGGAGTGGCAGTGAGATCAAAAGCTGCGCAGGAATCTGGTGTTCCCACTGTTTCCAAATGGTCATTACGTTTTCCTCCAGAAAATGAATCTTAATCTGCACATGCAGGCCTCCACTAGATCTTTATACCTGGGTGCGTGGTTCACAAGGGGCTCTGCGTGGTAGCGGGGAAAATTGTATGTCTTAAACTCTTCACTGGTGGTGATACCAGGCCAAGTCTCTTCTGTGGGAGTACCTGGAGAAGACAAAGAGCATAATTTAATACAGGGAGTGCAGAATTATTAGGCAAGTTGTATTTTTGAGGAATAATGTTATTATTGAACAACAACCATGTTCTCAATGAACCCAAAAAACTCATTAATATCAAAGCTGAATGTTTGTGGAAGTAGTTTTTAGTTTGTTTTTAGTTTTAGTTATTTTAGGGGGATATCTGTGTGTGCAGGTGACTATTACTGTGCATAATTATTAGGCAACTTAACAAAAAACAAATATATACCCATTTCAATTATTTATTTTTACCAGTGAAACCAATATAACATCTCCACATTCACAAATATACATTTCTGACATTCAAAAACAAAACAAAAACAAATCAGCGACCAATATAGCCACCTTTCTTTGCAAGGACACTCAAAAGCCTGCCATCCATGGATTCTGTCAGTGTTTTGATCTGTTCACCATCAACATTGCGTGCAGCAGCAACCACAGCCTCCCAGACACTGTTCAGAGAGGTGTACTGTTTTCCCTCCTTGTAAATCTCACATTTGATGATGGACCACAGGTTCTCAATGGGGTTCAGATCAGGTGAACAAGGAGGCCATGTCATTAGTTTTTCTTCTTTTATACCCTTTCTTGCCAGCCACGCTGTGGAGTACTTGGACGCGTGTGACGGAGCATTGTCCTGCATGAAAATCATGTTTTTCTTGAAGGATGCAGACTTCTTCCTGTACCACTGCTTGAAGAAGGTGTCTTCCAGAAACTGGCAGTAGGACTGGGAGTTGAGCTTGACTCCATCCTCAACCCGAAAAGGCCCCACAAGCTCATCTTTGATGATACCAGCCCAAACCAGTACTCCACCTCCACCTTGCTGGCGTCGGACTGGAGCTCTCTGCCCTTTACCAATCCAGCCACGGGCCCATCCATCTGGCCCATCAAGACTCACTCTCATTTCATCAGTCCATAAAACCTTAGAAAAACCAGTCTTGAGATATTTCTTGGCCCAGTCTTGACGTTTCAGCTTGTGTGTCTTGTTCAGTGGTGGTCGTCTTTCAGCCTTTCTTACCTTGGCCATGTCTCTGAGTATTGCACACCTTGTGCTTTTGGGCACTCCAGTGATGTTGCAGCTCTGAAATATGGCCAAACTGGTGGCAAGTGGCATCTTGGCAGCTGCACGCTTGACTTTTCTCAGTTCATGGGCAGTTATTTGGCGCCTTGGTTTTTCCACACGCTTCTTGCGACCCTGTTGACTATTTTGAATGAAACGCTTGATTGTTCGATGATCACGCTTCAGGAGCTTTGCAATTTTGAGACTGCTGCATCCCTCTGCAAGATCCATCCATCCATCCATCTTCATCCGCTTTGTCCGGGGCCGGGTCGCGGGGGCAGCAGCCTAAGCAAAGAGGCCCAGACCTCCCTCTCCCCAGCCACCTCCTCCAGCTTATCCGGGGGAACACCAAGGCGTTCCCAGGCCAGCCGAGAGATGTAATCTCTCCAGCGTGTCCTGGGTCTGCCCCGGGGCCTCCTCCCGGTGGGACATGCCTGGAACACCTCACCCAGGAGGCGCCCAGGGGGCATCCTTGTCAGATGCCCGAACCACCTCAGCTGGCTCCTTTCGATGTGGAGCAGCAGCTGCTCTACTCTGAGCCCCTCCCGGATGGCCGAACTTCTCACCCTATCTCTAAGGGAGAGGCCAGCCACCCTTCGGAGGAAGCTCATTTCCGCCGCTTGTATCCGCGATCTCGTTCTTTCGGTCACTACCCACAGCTCGTGGCCATAGGTGAGGGTAGGGACGTAGATCGACCGGTAAATTGAGAGCTTCGCTTTTACACTCAGCTCCCTCTTCACCACGACGGACCGGTGCAGCGTCCGCATTACTGCAGCTGCAGCCCCAATCCGTCTGTCGATCTCCGGCTCCCTTCTCCCATCACTCGTGAACAAGACCCCGAGATACTTGAACTCCTCCACTTGGGGCAGGAACTCATCCCCGACCCGGAGTGGGCACTCCACCCTTTTCCGGCTGCAAGATATCTCACTATTTTTGACTTTTCTGAGCCTGTCAAGTCCTTCTTTTGACCCATTTTGCCAAAGGAAAGGACGTTGCCTAATAATTATGCACACCTGATATAGGGTGTTGATGTCATTAGACCACACCCCTTCTCATTACAGAGATGCACATCACCTAATATGCTTAATTGGTAGTAGGCTTTCGAGCCTATACAGCTTGGAGTAAGACAACATGCATGAAGAGGATGATGTGGACAAAATACTCATTTGCCTAATAATTCTGCACTCCCTGTATACACATGCACACAGTGTACACGCACACATAAAAGCAAATGCTCATCCAAATTCCATTGGTGTCTCACCAAGGATGCGGAATATGAGATGAAGCTCATCCTCCACAGTTGATCCAGGGAAGAGAGGTCTGCCTGTGATCATTTCATAGAATATGCAGCCCACACCCCTGGAAGAACGACAATAAAGTAGTACAAAATTATAGTGTTTTAGTCATCTATTATGCAGATTCAGGCTGCCAGGGGATGTAAAACTATAAACGAGTTGCAAAGTGGTTGTTTTTATCTAATGCATAAAGCAAAAGATTTTTAAAAATCTAACTTTCTCCAATTCTATACATAAATATGAAAAAAGAACCTTTTTAATCAAATTCTACAATGTTTATGTCCTAACATCCATACAAAGTATTTAAATGCTGATGAAAGACAAAAGAAACAACTCTACTGGTACCTCAGAAGTGACAGCTGCACAAACAATGAAAATGGGCAGTATTGATAAATGTGTCCACTCACCACATGTCAATGGGTGTAGAGTACTCAGTGGAGCCCAGCAGCACATCTGGTGGTCGGTACCATAATGTCACAACTTCATTTGAGTAGGTCTTCGTAGGGACCGACTTAGCTCGAGCCAAACCTGATTTTAAATAGTGAGACTAGTTCATAAAAATACAGTTTTGTAATGTGGGCCACCACCTGTGAACCTGTGAGAAGATGTCTTATCCAAACTCTGTAACAGCTTTTCAACTTTGCATAGTGTCGTAGTTGATGAATTTTAAAGTTTTGTGTTCTATGACATAGATCAATTCTTGTTACATTTTTTAACTTTACATATTTACTGTTTATTTTTATAAAGTACAAAGCTTGCTATGCACAAGGATGGGCCTTTAAATTGCATAAAAATGCATTAAATATAATGAATACATACATTAAGGAGAACAGAAACTCAAAATACAGAAAGGCAAAATAGTATCAGGCACAAATAAGATACACAATACCTGAAAAAAGATCATGCATAAAGCTAGCTTCCATATGAAGTGATATGGAATTAATGAAATATCATGTTACAACTTTTACCAAAGGAGGGGAGTGTTGGGTAATTACTCCAAACTATGTTGTTTTGAGTAGCATGACCTTTAGGAGTTGCTAGTGGGACTCGTACTTGTTTGGGTTAGGGTGTATATAAAAGGCTACTGGGTTCTAAAAAACACACACACACTTATCTCACTCTGATGGATCCATGTTGCGTAAAAATACTTAAACATGTGGACTGGAGGAGGATTGATCCATCCTCCTCCACTCCACACGTTTAAGTATCCTTGTCCACATGTTTTTTGAGCCTATCTTTGAAAACTGAAATAATCAAAATGAGGCAAAAATAATATTTTAAGTAATTAGCTTGTGAGAACCTTAGAAAACTAAGCAATAAAGGAACTTTCAGCATATTATACAAAACTATCTGCCCTTTAAGTTAATGACAAAGGTGACATACCAAAGTCTGCCAGTTTGAGCTCTCCTTTTTCATTGATGAGCAGGTTCTGGGGTTTCAGGTCTCTATGGAGGACCTTCCTCCTGTGGCAGTACGCCAGACCTCTTAAAAGCTGAAATAAGAAGATCTGATGTGGAGAGAAGAGGATGTAAACAACACAATCAGCCACCAGACACATTTCCATTTTTCAATACTGACCGCTTGTAATACTCTAGATTACCTTAACGTTGTGAACGCTCATGATGCTCCCACAGTCGTCCATATATTGCTTCAGGTCTTTTTCCTGATGAGAAAGAAAGAAAGTGCTTATCTGTAGTTTCTGGTTTCATGTAACTCACACATTAAAAACAAAGTGACACTCACCAGATACTCAAACACGAGTGTTAGGCACTTGTCAGTGTGGATAATGTCATGGAGAGTGACAATATTGGCGTGCTTCAAGTCTTTCAGTAGAGACACTGGAGGAGAAGACAGATTAGACACTGTCAGTCAAACAGAGACAAGCTGTGAGACGTAACACGGCTCATACTTCAGTCACAGCCCGTGGCGCTACAAGACACTTTGTCAAGTTTTTGTCTGTATGTACAAGTGTGCCATGTTGACTTTGGAGGTGTGTGCTTCCAAATCACAACTGTTTGTCAGTACCTTCTCGGATAGCGGTGCAGGGCGCGCCCTCCTCGTGCTCTAGGCGGATCTCTTTCAGGGCGACCAAGTTATCTGTTAACTTACTTCGCCCCTTAAATACTGTCGCATAGGTCCCCTGCAGAGATGTAAAAAAAAAAACAGTAAATGAATGAATAAAATACAGTGGATGAACACTTTGTTTGCATTGCGTTGCTTCTGCTGGTGGCTCTTTATTGACCTCACCTCTCCTAGTTTGTCCAGTTTGATGTAGGTTTCAAGTTTCCCAAAGCCGATCTCAGACTGTGGAGGACAGAGAGAAGGCGTTTGAGGAGGCTGGCAATGACAGGTCAAATCTTGCTTTTGCACAGCCTGATCGGATACTGCATCATATTTAATTTAACTGTCAGCCTCACTACTTTTGAAATCTCTCCGACAATTGCAGGTTTCTGAGTCACCAGGCCTTTTTTTATCCTGTAATGTGTACAAATTACAGGGCTGCTTGAGCAATTTTTAGGATTATTCTGTATTTTTGAGTGTGATTCATCTTGAACAACAGTCTGCAGACATAATATTTTCAAAAGGAAAAGGACAAAAATATCAACATTTATCTAGAAATCTGCATCTCTTCAAAGGTTCTTTAACTGTCATTACTGGGAAGGTGTGACGTAATTTACAGATGCACATATACTGTTTGGCCACAAGGTGTCAGTGTAGCAAAGATAATCAAATATGGCAACTACGTTTTTATATCTAAACATTTTTATAGACTATAAAGATGTGGAAGGTAAACACTGCAGAGTGATAACTGAAATAAACCTGAGCTCAGTTATACATGGTTAGCTGTATAATGTATGTGGCTCCTGGGTTTTGAAGTCATGAATTATGGATGGATGTCGCTATATAAAGCTGTGATGCCCACAGGTCTGTCAGGGTTTATGCCTGTCACTTGTTTCTCACTTTTCCTCAATAATTTGTCTAATTGTGTGACGTTTCCTTTACATTCATTATAATGAACACACTCAACCCTCTTAATTTAGTCTGTCCCATCGTGACAATCGTACAAAGTCCCAGGCCAATGCATGTACGTATGCGTGTGCGAGGGAGGGGGAGGGTCTCCGGTGACCAAGTTAGCTGTTGAAGCATGTGATGTCTTTAAAGGCATGCCTAGAAAAAACACATCTGAATAAGCTCGGATACAAGATGGCATACTTACACACTGAGACAAGTGAGTGTGGACATGGGTAAGCAGGAGTTTAAATGTGCAGAAGTTGTTAATTAACTGACACATTCTTATTTGTGTATTTAAATCAGTGCTTTTATTTGTTACACGTCAATTTCAGCCCTTCAAACTCACAAAAAAGATGAAAGAAACACATCAATCAGAGTAGATATATGAGCTTTTATGTAAAGCAGGGGCATGTACTTTATAATACTCAGCACTGGAGCCCCCCAGGGGTGTGTTCTGAGCCCCCTGCTGTACTCTTTGTACACATATGACTGTGTGGCCACTACCAGCTCCACCACCATCATCAAGTTTGCTGACGACACCGTCGTGGTGGGCCTGATCTCTGATAACAACGAGACGGCCTACCTGAAGGAGATTAGGAATCTGGAGAACTGGTGCCAGAGGAACAACCTCCTTCTAAACGTCAGTAAGACAAAGGAGCTGATAGTGGACTTCAGCACTAAGCAGGAGAGGAACTACCAGACCCCCGTCATCAACGAGTGCCCAGTGGAGAGAGTGGACAGCTTCAAATACCTCGGAGTTCACATCACGCAGGACCTGTCATGGTCCTGTCACATCAACACCGTGGTGAAAAAGGCCCGACAGCGTCTCTACCACCTCAGACGCTTGAGAGACTTCCAACTGCCCTCCAAGGTGCTCAGGAACTGTTACTCGTGCACCATAGAGAGCATCCTGGCGGGAAACATCTTAACCTGGTTCGGGAACAGCACCATGCAGGACAGACGAGCTCTACAGAGGGTTGTGCGGTCAGCTGAGCGCACCATCCGCTCCGAGCTCCCTGACCTGCACTCAATCTACAGCAGGCGGTGCTGGACCAAGGCCAGGAAGATCGTGAAGGACCTCAGCCATCCCAACAACAGACTGTTCTCTCTGTTGAGGTCAGGAAAGCGATTCCGCTCCCTGAAGACCAACACAGAGAGACTGAGGAGGAGCTTCTTCCCGCAGGCGATACGGTCTCTCAATCACACCACCACACAGTACTGACCCACACATATGGTTCTTACACACACACTGGACTTTCTGGACTTTGGTTTTGCACAACACTGGTCACTATATTCTTCATTTCCGGTTAATACTTGTACAGCTGCTGTTATTGTGTATATATTTATTTATATTTAGATTTCTTCATACATTCTTATATAGTTCTATATTGTGTATTTTGTTGTACAGTTATTTTATTTTCAACTTTAATTTATATATTTTATCTTATTCTTCCCAGTTAAATTTACCCTTCATTCTAATTTGTGTTGTACAGTTATTTCATTTTTAACCTTAATTTATATTTTATTCCCTCCTAGTTAAATTTACCCTTTTTAATTTTTCATATTTATTTCCTATCTTATTCATAGCCTTTCCTTTTTTTGTTTTCTTTAGGTCACGAGCAGTTGTCCAAGCATTTCACTACATATCGTACTGTGTATGACTGTGTACGTGACAAATAAAAATTTGAATTTGAATTTACATACACTTAGACACACTTTATGCTTAAACGTAAATCTAACACAAAAAAACACCCACACACAAAGACGTTATTGCCACCTCCCCCACAGCTAACCCCTATAATAACAATCATATAATAAATCTTGCCTCGTGAAGGAGTGCGTGCACACAGAAAGGCGCACCTCTCTGCTACCGGTGTGCAGCAGTGCTCTCCGACTGCCTTACCATGTTTTTCATAAGTGTGAGCTTGTGCGCCTGCGTATGCTTTTGATGGCAATAGGTTCATTTCATTCCCAACGCTCTAGCGAGCTTACTCAGCAGAACTAGGTCAGGCCAAGTTTTAGTGACAAAACTGAAGTAAGATAAAACCAAACAATATGTGAGTGTAAGTGCCTTGTCTCAGGCTGCAGGGCAACACAGGCTGATGAACTCATAGTACAAAAAAATGCAGGATGTGAAATGTCTGCAAGAAGATATTTATTGACAAAGAAATCAAACGAATTATCCATATTTCACTTGTAATTACAGTTTCTTTATGTGGTACCTAGAAGAAAGCTTAAGTTTGAGAGCGAGGCTGGATTTATAGTATTCAGTGGGAAAGCTAAAATGATAGCCTTCTGAGAAGAGAAGAGGTGGCAGGAAATGAGAGGTGGGAAGAAAGATGAGGCCATTCATTAACACGAAGCTTCCTCAGAACTATAATCAATCGGCCAATAAACCAGCTTGCACTCTCACCATGTTCATGTAAACCTGCCAACAGCAACAAAAAAGAAAACCGAAGGACTGCACAATACTTAGCAGTCCTTTTGGCTTTCATCAGTTGACAGTTACATCATATGTGACTTACAATGAAAACACAACATGAGCAAAGAGAGAGGGACATAATAATAGGCATTGAAGTTTTTTTAGCTCAGTGTTCTGTTGCTGTAAGGTTGAACGGGTTCGTGGAAAGAAGTGAGTGCTGCATAATATGATTAAGTGTTGTGCTTCGAGATAAAATGACATCTCGCTCCTCAGTGCCATGGAACACTGAGTTTCACTGGACTGCTGTGAATAATTGATTACCAATGTGCAACAGCCATGAGCGAAAACTGATACCGACTTCACTTGCATTACACTGGCAACAATTCGACGCTCAAAACACGTGATTTCAGAGTCTGCGATGGAATACCGGAAACATGATCTACATTACCGTAACATATGACAAGCGCACAGGCAGCCCCGAGGCTATTACATCAGTTTTCTCAGAAACATTTTTTCCAAACATAACAGGATAACTGGTATTGCTTGTTGCAACAGGAAATACCACAAAGGAATTTTTTTAAGCAATTTGGGAGGTGTTTGTTTGCCTGTCTGTGGACAAATTTTGACTTGATAGCATCACAACTCCACAGTAAAAATAAAGGCTGAGAACCAAGAAAGGTGTAGTAAAATCCACAAGCACTCAGGACTCATGTCATACCATTGAGTACCCATGGGTCATCGCAGCCAATGGGATTCCTTCACTAGATAATCTCTAGTTAAACTTAAATCTCTTGTGAAACCATTTATTTTAAACATCTTTAGCTCCTTTTAAATGTACTTAAACTATTTCAGGAGCAGATGAGCAGTGAATGAGGAATTTCTGCAGGCTAATTCATTTCATAGCACAAATTCAAAGTAATTAAATACCGTACATACTGTGCAAACCATGTTCAGACTACTGCACGGTCAGAAACACACTTTTGCATGGATGCATTACCCTATATAAAGGAACGACCAGGACTAATAGAACAAAAACAGTCTGGCTGTGATGCATCTTCTGAATACATGGGCTGCAAGCTCGGCAGAGTGCTCGGGATCAATCAAAACCTTGTTTTCCTGGTATAAAACCTAAATCCAGCTACAGAGTGGCACTAATGTTTCCATTTGTCTTTACTTACATTTGCTTAGCATTTTTCAGTTATCCATGCCCTTTTTAAACCTGACATCTTATCATTCAAGCCCTTTTAGTCCTCTCTTTCCATCTCCTTTTGTACATTTCCTTTCTCTTCCGTGCTCTCTAGCTCATCCCAAGGTGTCCTGGGGTGTAATCCCAGTCAGGAGAGGAGCTGCAGCAGATGAGACTGACACTTCTGCTGAATTATTGATTGATCTATTACATCACACACATACAACAACTCCAACAATACACAGCTCCACACAGCTGGGCAAACCCAACAAAACGCACACTATACATCTAATATATATGACTATCCTCTTCTTCTGCTCCACCCTATACCATATACTTCCCCTCAGAGACTCTTTGCTTTCAAGTCTGTGAGCCTCCTGCAGAAAAGCTACATCATTAAGTTGCTTCAAGCAGAGAGATTGAGGCGGGCAAATGGACCTGTTTGATAATAACAGCAAAAACGGTTGATGGAGGATGAGTCCTTCATATTTTCCCAAAGAATATCAGGCTTTCAGTAATCTTGTTTAATGTAATGCATTGACTAAGTACACTGAATTCCCTTTAAAATTACGCAAGCCTGTGGGTGGAGTGAAACAAAGGGCACAATAATGTATAACAGGAAACTTGAAAGTTGGAGCGATGGCAGAAACAAAACCGTAATTTGGAAAAAAAAAAGTGTGACCAAAATAAAAACCAAGTGACAGAGCAGGGGCACTTCAACAATTAAAGGACATGCTGCATATTCATGAATACAAGCCTATTTCTTTCCCGAACAACCCCTCCTCTCACTGCCAGACCCCAATTCATACCCATAATGCTCTTGGCCTGTATGCATAATTCAGAATCTATCATTCATGCCCCTACTGAGGCATTGTAAGCACTATAGCATAGCCCAGTGTGTGTTTAAAGTGAGTCTATGTTTGTGTCGTTGCTCTGTGTGTGCGTTTTAGACAATAATGGTCCTGGTCAAGCATTTAAGTAGTGTACAATGGCATTGAAAGCTTACATTACTTTTGTTTCTACACAAAGCAGCATGAAAAAGGGCAAGCACACACCCAGATAAAATGACAAAATGACATCAGAGACTAGCTTCAACTGCTTTGCACACATATATATAGATGCAAATGTGCACACAGATAAATTAAGTACTGACCAATGATGCGCGCCGTAGCCTGCGGCTCATGGGTTTGTCAAAGGGCGGGCTGTTCATGGCAAACTTCTCCAAGTAGCCCTCTGGTAGCCTGATATCAGCTGGGAGAGACAAACGTTTGTTTATGTCCTAAAAGAGAAGAACAAATAAACAAAAGGAGACATGAAGAAACTGAAACATGATTTTCAATATTAAAAACCTTTTTCCATTTACAATTATACTATAAAGACATTAGTCCTGAAATATTCAGGATATTCCGTACCTTTTAAATTTGGTTTGGTATGATATGTCACAAAAAAAGATTTACAAATGCGCATTAAATAAATCTCGTTCCTTCATCATTTATCAGCTTGTTATTACTTCACCTTAATTAACCATTATGATCTGGTATCAAATCAAAGCTTTTTTTCTTTTTAAATATTATTGGTTGCTTGTCTACTCACAAGCAGCTTGCTCCATCTGTCTCTCCTGGCTGCGAGTTTGTCAAATGAGAGCAGACCTTTGGTTAACAGGTGCCACCTGCTGCTGTGAATGACTGACGAATGATGATGTGGATAACACCTATACTCGCTATGGCTGAATAAGATGCCAGTGCAAGACCACCACATGATCAGGATAAATTCCAGCTAGTTACTGGCTAGTTTTGGCTACATTTTCATAATGCACTATTAGCATTGAGTTTGCATGTTTTCCCCATGTCTGCTTGGGTTCTCTCCGGGTACTCCGGCTTCCTCCCACAGACCAAAGACATGCCAATAGTGGGGTCTAAATTGCCCATAGGTGTGAATGTAAATGCAAATGAGTGTCTCTCTTCAAGATGAATGACAACTGGGATAGGCTCCAGGCTGATCTGCATTTCTTTCAAAATGAAAGCACGCTTGATATTTTTATCTTTTACTTTTTTTGCTAATTAATTCATGTTGTAGTTCTTTTTGACTTCAATTGCTAAGTGCAGCCTCTCCCTCTGGAAGTGTTTAGCTTTAGACGATCACATTTTAGACACAATTTTAGGAATTAAACATCATCATATATTTGAGTCAGTGTTGTTAACAGCTTCTAGCCACTGCAAGAACTTTCACCTTCCAGTCTTTGCTGGAATGCAAATTTCTGTGACACGATCACCGGCAAGGTGCCAGTCACACATTGTTTCCATGGCAGCAGTAGTTAGGTGACCCAGTCAAAACACCCCTCAAGTGTGTGTCCTCAGTGTGAATATGTAGTGATACGTTTGTTTACATGTAACCGTGCAATAGGAGGATATTAAAGTGTGTATATGCCTGAAGATGAGATGTAGAGGTACTGTATGCCTTTAATAGTTTTATCTGAGCTGACTGGCTGACATCACAACATGCATGTCACATGAAAAAAGTATATATAAACTATATGGATGGCGACAACTGACGAATCCTAAAGCAACGCTCTGCATGTTTTAGCAGTATATGTGAGACAATGTAAACGTGAGCCACAGTCGCTTGCACAGAAATGCCTCCTAGCTGTAGTTAGCACATTTGTAAGCTCAACTTAAAATTGGAATCATAAAAGAGAAGAATACGTGTAAGCACTACAACACCATATATACGGTAGTGTTAGACATATAAATACAAATGACTGCAAATTTCATCAAGCAAAACATTTGATATTTTATGCAATTTATAATGAAAGTGACACCTCGTGATCACAACAAAAGTCTTTCACACAAAATTCACTGTCCACACTGTCTTTCAAAGGCGTAACAATAGACAAAAGTTCACAAACACAGCCACTCCTGCCCTCTTATTCACTGGTAGAGACTGAATAAAGATCTAAATACAAAACAAAACATGTGTGCCCCCGTACTCACAATGCAGAACAGCTCTAGTAGCTCCCTCATTGTCCTCCTTAAATGTGTTTTTCTATGCACTCACACACATGCGCTTTCAACGATGCATGTCTCTAACCTGATACATGACTGCACACACTGAGAGAGAGAGAGAAATAGAGTGAGAGAGGGCTGGCACTGTGGTAGAGTGCCATCCACATACTTAGGAAAAGAAGTGGGGGGGGGGAAGGGTTGGAGGAGGGGGATGCAGGAGCAGAGGAAAAGAGGAATAGACAGATTCCTGAGGGGAGAAAGGCAGATGGGGGGAAGGGGTGAATGGAGGGGGTGGCACAGAGAAAACATTGTTTTTTTGTTCTCTCCTGCCATCATTTTGTCCTCCATCTCTTCTTTACTTTCTCTCTTATCATCTCCTGAGCCCTATTCCCCTGGATCTCCCTTTTCTTTGTCATTGCAATAATTACACCGACATACGTAATTACTCTCACCCCAACATTTTCCTCTCCCACACTGCCAATCCATCTCCTTCTCTTTCTTTCTCTCTCTCTCGTAAACATGGTCTAAATTAGTCCCATCCACTGCTCACAGCAGTGAGAGGCTCTGTATCTAGAGGCATTTCCCGTAATACTGCTGTGCTCAACACTCTGCAGCTCCTTCAAACGGACACACGCAGCCTGACCGAGACATGACGGCACTCAGAGATTCAGCAGCAAACAGCAACACTATCTGTCAGATAGCACAGGTGCACTCGCATATACACACAAGTTAGTGAAAATAAAAAGAGCCTGCTATATTTTTCTCTCATAAATGTGCAGTTGCAATAATAGATGTTCAAAATTTAAAATATTGAGGTCACTGAATACATACAGTACACAAATACTTAACGCACAAATACTTAAATACACATACAAACACATCCGTAATTACTATATATATATATATATATATATATATATATATATATATATAATAGCAGCTGGATAGCGTAGTGGTTAAACTACACGCCTTTGGAACAGAGGATCGCAAGTTCGATTCCTGCCTGGGGCGTCTGTATCCAGTAAGGGTCCTAAGGCTAGACCCCCTATGCTAAGCAAGCCTACCGCAGACATGAGCGAGACAGATAAATATGAAGGCATGCCGGCTCGGACGTCGCCCGGATCAACAAGGTCCGCGTCAGGTGTTGAGGAACCAGGGCACCCTGACGAAAAGTGGGCTACTGGAACAAGAAGGCATCGGTGGGCAAGGGACGAAAACAGGGCGTTGTTGGAATGCTACTACGCAAGTAACCCCGGCGGAAGGGGCTACATGAATAGGATGAGGGACCTATGGATTCTTCGATACCCAACATCCACAATGACGGCGAAACAACTAGTAGCTCAGTGTTCCAACATTCGAAAGAAGGGACTGCTCTCACAGCTAGAGATTGACGAGGTACAACACAAATGCTACGGCAAGGAGGAGTCAGGACGCCAGGTCAGGGGGGAGATATCATCACCCCCACCCGAGATTGGGTACATAGCCCCAAGTGCGATAGGAGAAGGATCGTTGAGTGCGAGAGGAACTGACCTGAAAAATAGGATCATGGCCAAGCTTGAAACCTGGATCCCCCGTAGCTGGTTACCAAGATTACGTGAAGTACCCTCAGAAAGTCTGCTAGATGATGTTAATGCAGCACTACGGGCAATACCTACAACCACGTTTACCGACACTAACAAGCTGATCTACAATACGGCAGCAGTGATCAGTGAGATGCTTGGCTACAAGTTGAACAGCCACAAGGGGCAGTACCCTCCATGGAGAAGGAGGCTAGAGGGCAAGATCAAAGTAGCACGGAGGGAGGTTAGCCAACTAACAGAGTTGCAGAAAGGTGCGACAAATAAGGTGCCTAAGAAATACAGCAAGCTGTCCATACCTGAGGCCTTGGAAACTGCCAAGCAAAGACTCACAGCCTTGGCCAGCCGCTTGAGGAGGTACACCAGAGAGATAGAAGGCAGGAGAATAAACCAGCTGTTCTCCACAGAACCAGCAAAGGTGTACTCTCAGTGGCAAGGGAACAATAATAATAAGAGAACAGCACCACCAAGGCTGGAGACGGAGCAATACTGGAAGAGCATATGGGAGAAGGATGCAACCCATAACGGCAATGCTCAGTGGCTAGTGGATCTGAGGGCAGACCACAGCGACCTCCCTGAACAGGGTCCAGTAACCATCACAGTGGCAGATATCCAAGAAAGGGTCTCCAGTATGAAGAGTTGGACAGCACCAGGGCCCAACATGGTTCACGCCTACTGGCTGAAGAAGCTGACTGCACTCCACGAGCGTCTGGCAGCACAAATGAACCAGCTGCTAGTTAACGAGAGACACCCGGAATGGCTAACTGAAGGTCGGACGGTCCTGATCCCCAAGGACCCCAAGAAGGGACCGGTCCCCTCCAACTACCGACCAATAACCTGCCTCAGTACTACATGGAAGCTCCTGTCAGGCATCATATCGGCTAAGATGAACAGGCACATGGGTCAATACATGAGCGGGACACAGAAAGGAATTGGCAAGAATACCAGAGGTGCAAAACACCAGCTACTGGTAGACAGAACAATCAGCCGAGACTGCAAGACCAGACTGACCAACCTGTGCACTGCCTGGATTGATTACAAGAAGGCCTATGACTCAATGCCCCACAGCTGGATACTGGAATGCCTAGAATTGTACAAGATCAATGGGACCCTAAGAGCCTTCATCAGGAACTCAATGGGGATGTGGCGTACAACACTAGAGGCCAACTCCAAGCCCATAGCACAAGTTACCATCAAGTGCGGGATCTACCAAGGAGATGCTCTGTCCCCACTGCTGTTCTGCATAGGCCTGAACCCCCTCAGTGAGATCATTAACAAGACTGGCTACGGATACCGACTATGGAACGGAGCAGTTGTCAGCCACCTCCTGTACATGGATGACATCAAGCTGTATGCCAAGAGTGAACGAGACATCGATTCACTGATCCACACTACCAGGCTATACAGCAATGACATTGGAATGTCGTTCGGACTGGAGAAGTGTAGTCGGATGGTAACAAAGAGAGGGAAGGTAGTCAGAACTGAGGGGATTGAACTACCAGAAGGCAACATTGCAGACATAGAGGACAGTTACAAGTACCTGGGGATCCCGCAGGCAAATGGGAACCATGAAGAGGCCGCTAGAAAGGCTGCAACCACCAAGTACCTGCAGAGGGTCAGGCAAGTCCTGAGGAGTCAGCTGAATGGTAAGAACAAGATCCGGGCCATCAACACCTACGCCCTGCCCGTGATCAGGTACCCTGCTGGGGTAATAGGCTGGCCAAAGGAGGAGATAGAAGCCACTGACATAAAGACAAGAAAGCTCCTGACCATGCATGGAGGGTTTCACCCCAAGTCCAGCACCCTGAGGCTGTACGCTAAGCGGAAGGAAGGGGGCCGGGGACTGGTGAGTGTCAGCACCACAGTCCAGGATGAGACAAGGAACATCCAAGAATACATTGGGAAGATGGCCCCAACTGACCGAGTGCTCAGTGAATACCTCAGGCAGCAGAAACCCAAGAAAGAGGAGGGAGACGAGGAACCATCATGGAAGGACAGGCCCCTGCACGGTATGTACCACCGGCAGATAGAGGAGGTGGCTGATATCCAGAAATCCTACCAGTGGCTGGACAAAGCTGGACTGAAAGACAGCACAGAGGCACTAATCATGGCAGCACAAGAACAAGCTCTGAGTACAAGATCCATAGAGGCTGGGGTCTATCACACCAGGCAAGACCCCAGGTGCAGGCTGTGTAAAGATGCCCCAGAGACAATCCAGCACATAACAGCAGGGTGCAAGATGCTAGCAGGCAAGGCATACATGGAACGCCATAACCAAGTGGCCGGCATAGTGTACAGGAACATCTGTGCCGAGTATAACCTGGAAGTCCCGAGGTCAAAATGGGAGATGCCCCCAAGGGTGGTGGAGAATGACCGAGCTAAGATCCTGTGGGACTTCCAGATACAGACGGACAAAATGGTGGTGGCTAACCAACCGGACATAGTGGTGGTAGACAAACAGAAGGAGACGGCCGTAGTGATCGATGTAGCAGTTCCGAATGACAGCAATATCAGGAAGGAGGAACACGAGAAGCTGGAGAAATACCAAGGGCTCAGAGAAGAGCTCGAGAAAATGTGGTGGGTGAAGGTAACAGTGGTCCCCGTGGTAATCGGAGCACTAGGTGCGGTGACTCCCAAACTAGGCGAGTGGCTCCAGCAGATCCCGGGAATAACATCGGAGATCTCTGTCCAGAAGAGCGCAGTCCTGGGAACAGCTAAGATACTGCGCAGGACCCTCAAGCTCCCAGGCCTCTGGTAGAGGACCCAAGCTTGAAGGATAAACCACCCGCAGGGGCATGCTGGGGGTTGTATATAAATATATATATATATATAAATAAAAGTAAAGAAGGTTAAAAATATGGGGTTGAAAAGGTGAATAAGAGATCCCTTTAAATGTACCACATAAATGCCACGTGTTCACTATTCACTTTATACAGTCTATCATATAATACACTGTGTATAGTGTATACTAACTGAGAGACAGCTACCACTGAGAAGTGTACATGCAAGGAAATAAGACAAAGGAATGGTCTTATTTCTAAGGTCTAAGTGTAAAGTAACAAAAAATAAGAAATGTCCCCTTTCTATTTGTTTAGGTTTTACATACAGCACAGACAGAAAATTATTCTCTTTCTTTGCCTAATTTCTAACTTGGGATTTCTTTTTATGTATTTTCTTGTCATTTATCAACCAAAAAAAAGTACCAGTATATCAGCAACAGGCCAATCCTGATATTTGGGCCTGTCCAATTTATCATTTTAGTTCTAAAATTAGCCACAAGGTATGGTTTCCTACATAAAATCTACTTAATATTGTGAGGTGAATAGTGAAGGAGTGAATGATTTCAGACAGTCTTTGGCATCACTATTGAATTTCAATTAATAATGTTGAGTGCAGGTGCATTTTCCCTCTTGATCAAAGAGTACAGTACGCCCGGGCTAAAGGTATGTGTGTGTTTGTGTGTGGGCGTGTCCCAGATCATCATACCTCATTAGAGATGCGCCGATGGTGATTGTTCCTCATACGGACCCTCACTGGACTCTGAACCTCATCAGAGGACGTGCCGGATGCTTGGTCACTCTCCCCATCTGAACCCATCTTCACATTTTCATGGACAATGCCTGTGAAACACAAATGTGCAAAGACTTGAGACTTTTTTCAGGGATTTATGTCTTAGAAAAAGTAAAACAGGGAGAGACAGGAGATGCGACATGCCTTTGGTACAAGGGCGGCATGTCCTACCCACTAGGCTAAAGGGGTGTCCCTTGACATAAATACCTACGCGCAGGTTTTTAGATTGTGTTTAATGACACCCTATTTCATTTCACTACTCTCTCTATGGGATCAGAAGAAAACAAAACATCTGTCTTAAATTTCACTCACCCATTATGTGAATGACACAGTAGGACCCCAACCCCCAAATGATGAATCATACCATCAAGCCACACAGGGGTGTAAAACAAGTGTATAAAATGGTATTGGTAAGATGAGTAAGTACGAGATCAATATTACCCTGCGTGCAATAGGAGCTGCCATCTCTGTGTGCCAACCCCCCCACCACCACACACCTTCATGTGCCCCAGAATCCATCTGATTAATGAGTCACGGTGCAGCAGACAGGACTGTCTACTTCAGTGATGTGTGAGTTTGTGAGTAAATGTGGGGGAAGGGTGGAGGGCTCTCTCTTTGTCTGGGTCATGTACAGCACACACAGTACGTGTGTGTGTGTGTGTGGGGGGGGGGGGGTCTCCCTGGTGTTTGTTTTGGTAAAGATAACTTTTTTCATGAAACTGAAGTAGGCTGAGTGCAGTTGCAAGCTCACACCTTACAATCATGTACCGTTTACCCATAAAACATCAGCTCCCAACAGCAGAGCACAGACAGATCGAGGGAAGATTAGGAGACAGTGGGGTGGATGGTTTTGGTTGGAAGAGCTGATGAAGTGGAAAGAAAAATGAGTCCCCAGAGTGACTGCAACACCTCAGTTGTGGGATTTAACAACTGAGGGCCGGTTAGGTAAAGCTATTTATTACAGTGTGCTGTCTGTCAGCTGTGAAACATCTGAGGCTTATTCTAGGATTTGAAACAGGCTGGTCTCTGGACCAAAAAATATTTGAAAAGATGGAAAACATAGAAAAAAGCACAGATAAGTACTTCTAAAACTGGTTTAAATTGGTCTTTATTCAGTCTTTATCAAATTAATAAGAGGGCATAGCGTTAAAAATAATCCTCTGACTCTGTAGTTTCCCATTAACCTAAAAGCTGAATGATACCTATAGTGTGAAATTATACCTTCTGTAAGTCAATTACACAGTGATTCTTGCTCTCGAGAGTTTAAATTTAATTTTCAGGTTCTATAAAAGTTCTAAAGGCTTGTTAACCTAACCTCCTACAGTGATGAGGTGGTGGTACAGAGACAAACAGCCATACTGTTGCATGACCTAGACACAATATCTAGACAGCTATTGCTGAAATGTAGGCATCTAGTGGGCCTCCAAGTCTGATGTATAGTGCGCAGCCTCAAAGACAGGCACAAGGATACAGGGAATGGATATACCTTTGTAAGAAAATGTCTTTTGTCGCATCAGGAATCAGGAATTAACCCTCACAACCAAGATGGTGAAACATTACACTGAAGGTAAGTGACACCACAGGCTGGAGAAACTGATCCGGGATATCTACTGACAGATACACGCACAACCACACGCATGATGAGTAAGCATCACTGATCATGAGTATCACATGTCTTTCTCACTTTCTGAGAGGTCCCGATCTTGTGTGTTTATGTAAACAGCAGATGTGGGTAGATGAAACAGGATGATCTGACCAGGGAAGTAAAATTCCAGTTAGGGCTGGGCCATATTATACCGTTCACGGTAATACCGGTATAATGTTAGGCAACGATAGGAAAATGAAATATCGCAATAGAATGGGAGTAAAACGCGCATGCGCAGTGCCTTTGTTTTCATACGCACATGGCCGATTGTTGGTTTGTAAAAATGGTGCAACTTCCGTGATGTGGAACTGGTTTGGTGTTTGTCCGTCAGATACACAACAAAGCACATTTTTTTGCAGAACATGCAAGCGGCCGTTGTTATTGTCGTATTTGTCGGACTAAGATGCTCTTAAATCTGGGAGTAATCTGGGTCCCAAACTCCGTATATTTGACTTCAGGTCAAACAACACTGCAGCATCACTGAGAGTTGAAAACTGTCTAAATTCTTTGATCTTTAATAAAACGATCAGCATTGCTGCTTTACCAGGTGTAACTATAAAGTTTAACTTCCAGGCATCCATGAAAACAAAAGTTATTACATTTAACGGTGTTAGAAGTTAGCAGGAAGCTAGCGGAAGTTAGCTCGCTAGTTTCGCTAGTTACCTAAGCATGATATAGCATGTTCTGACTGAGAGATTTCTGAAAAAATTCAAACGTACAGCTCTGCTATCACTTCCAACATAAATGAAGACAGGAAACTAAACAGCAGTGACGTTTGTAGGGTTACTGAAGTTGGGCTAGCTGGTATATAATGATGTGCTACGTGATCGCTAGCGACACAGCTATGTTAGCATAACATAAACAGTGAAGCTGGAGGACGAACACTAACACTTTTCCACTTATAAAAGTTAACGTGAAGGTTCCTCATGGTTAGAGACAAATGCAATCGCATGGCAGGATGCTGTAAACGGACCAAACTTCAGTCAGGAGAACAACTGAGATAATCCATCCACAATACGAGGTTAGTCATTAATATACTGCAACAACATGGGAATAGAGCAGCTGCCAGAGAATTCAACATTAATGAATCAATGGTACAGAAGTGGAGGAAGCAAGAAGAATGAGTTTAATAAAGTTTGATTTATCTGACTGCTTTGTTTCGCTTAATGTGCCTTATAATCCCGTGCACCTTATGGTCCGAAAAATGCGTACTGCACACTGCAGTTTAATGTTGCAAAGCACCTCTTTTTAACTTCAGTGGATATTATACATGGTTATGCTCAGGATATGTCAGCCCATTTCTACTGGAAATGCCTTTGGGTTAAACTTTCAGCAAGGAATTTGCATTTGCACTGTTACATTTTTATAAAGCTTTAATGTACATAAAAACCAGCTTCTTGTTTACGTGAAAATAAATGGAAGGTTGTCTTTTTGCGCTAGTAATGTTGTGGAGTTGTATTTTGTCTCGCATCAATTATATCGTCAGTTATATCGTTATCGCAAATTTTCAAATATATATCGTGATAAATATTTTTGGCCATATCGCCCTGCTCTAATTCCAGTATCACACCATTATGTTACATTCTTCACACTTTCTGTCCTAAACATTCCTCTTAGTCACATTTCTTTCAGTCTTCTGCAGTTTCTTTCTCTTCCTTTCCCATAGACGCCTAAGAGCAGACAGTAAATGTCACAAGCTACCACTGCCTCCCCACATGGAGCCAAACTGGCCTAGTTAGGGTTGCTGACTCCCTGCTAGTTTGTCTAGAGGAGGGAGTGGGCTACTTTTAGGAGTGTCCTTACTTCACTCTGCTCTGCAAATACTACTTAGTTGAAAATCCATCTCCAGCACATGATAGCAACACGTCAAAAACAAAGAAAAATCCAGGGGAAAGAATATCAAAAGAAGTAAAGGAAGACTTACTTGAAAAGCCCTTCATGGAATAGCATTGGGATTTTTTCACATAAGCCCTCACTCGGCAAAGCCACACATTGAATTCAGTACATTGCTCAAGGGGGAAACAGGCGGTATTCGTAGCCACCGTCCACATCCACATTACCCAATAATAATAATAATACCACAGGCTTTGGCTTTGAACTGAATCCTTTCACTTCTCTTTCATGCTCTCAGGTGAAAAGTTCTCAAACTCCTTTTAAAGCACAGGACATTGTGCTTTTTGAATTTGTCCAGAGCAGCACGAACAAAGATACTGCGGTCATTGTGCTGACAAGTAAATGAATAAAAATTCAAAAGAAGAACTTGTCGAACTCTTCACTTCTCTAAGGAGCTCATAGAATCCCTGTAGATAAGCATGTTGCTTGGGGCCAACATGTTGCAAGTTAAGCAGGCACGCAAAGCAAATCATATTTTCACAGTAATAGGTTAAAGATGTTCAAACATGTATGATGAACAGATTCTACTTGCATAAATCTGTGTCTAAGTATAAAGTAAAAACCTGGAACATGCTTGATCGAGCTACTAACATTAATGTCCTACAAAGTCAAATAAAAGTATACAGACAGCATGTATTGATGTTTGCCACAAAAATGTGCCTTCTACCTAAATCCAAACTCTATATTGTAACAACAATCTGATCAGTGGATAAAGTCAGGATGTAGATGAGCTTCTTGAAGACGATGACAGTGATGAGACTCACCAATGCGGTTTCCTGGAGGCCGGCATGAGTCGAGCACTCGAAGCATACGGAAAGGTGACAGCCTCAGTGGGGTGTCTCTCTCCACCATTCTTACCCCCTCTCCCGTTCTAACCTCCCCCGTTTTAAGGTCTCCGACTCTGGGAACACGGGCAGAGCATCCTTGCAGATTGTCTGCCATATCCATTGCTCCAGTGGGTTTAAAGCACTAACATTTGAAGGTGCATTTAATAATGCAAATAAACATTTCATTAAAAAAATCCACTTCAGTTAAGTCCTGGAGCCCAATCAAACCGTGTAGGTGGCACCCAGGTTTGAGTAGCAGTAGCTGATTAAGGATCCAAGCTTCCTGGGAAAAACCCAATCCTTAGGCTACCTCTGTACTGCCAGAAGAGCCCCATGCAGTAAAGAACAGGTCTGACATTATAGGAATTGTGCAGACTGCACAGGCACACTAATCAAAATCCAACAACTCCCTCGGCTGCTACTCCACTTTAACACACTCTCCCTCTTCCTGTGTGTTTTTCTTAGCAGATGTTCCTTCTCTCCTCCCTCTCCTTTCTTTTTCCTCTCTGCAGTCGCTCTCTGCGTGCTGACTAAGGAAGGTCAAACACTGTGCAGGTATGCAAAATGCTGCAGAGACGGTCCAACACGTGCAAGCTAGAAACTGTTACAATCTGCCATCTCAGAATAACAGGTGTTCTGTCATCATCTGCCTTCGTCCGGACACAAGCCCGCAAACAAGGACTGTGTGCAAGGACTCACAACGCACTTAACTTGCAGCTCCTAGCAAGGAAAACACAGCCAGACCTTCCCTTTGCTTCTGTCCTTTGTGACTTCTTCATTTGCGTTCATTTTTCTTCTTTTTGCTGATGTTTTTCTGCGTCTGTGGCAGATCTCTTCTCTTTGTCCTCCTTCAACTGTTATTCAACACAGCACTCTATTCAGGCTGTTGTGCTGCTCTCCTTCTTTCCACTCCCTCTCCTGTTCAGTCCCTCCTTGCCTCTGGCGCCGCTATCAGTGTTGTCAGTGCTCCTGCTCCCTCCCTTCACCTTGCTATTACTCCCCTCCCTCTCACATGATAGAAATCTCCATCTCTCTCCCCCCTCCATCTGTCTTTATCTCTCCCTCCCGATTTCTTGCTATCACTGTCTGGGTCCAGAGATGGTGTTGAATATCAGTACAGTCATCCTCTTTTTCTATTCACGAGCCGATGACATTTTCTGCCTGATCGGCCTCTTTCTTGCACTCCATCTTGTTCACCACCTCTTTCTCGTGCTCCCCACCCTCCCTCCTCATGCTTATCGCTCTCTAGTGTAGAAAAATGAAATCCTTAGGCTTCAGAGTGATGCCTATGGCATTCTCTCCGCTCTCCCCTTTCTGCCTCAGTCCCTTCTATATTGACATGAAACACAGGACACAGCAAGCACGCGCTCTTTCCTGCACATCCCACTGCACACAGAGTAACTGTTACAAATACAACTCACATGATGCTGACTATTGGCTATTACCTGGAGAGCAAACAGACAATTACATCTATACAAACTAACAGCAAGTTCAAAATAATATTAAGAAACAGAACTAAAAGCATTAGGAGCTGATTAAGTAATTTTTTCTTCAAGCTGAGGGATCATTGGGTTGATATTTGTTACATTTATGTGGTACGATCAAAAGGTCTACCCCGCAGAAATCGTTTAGTGCAAAGGCTGTTTTTAGATGAATTCCTGAGAATCCCATTTACGTAGCACTTGTAGCTCTGCGATACATGCTGGCTCTCCTCCTTAAACCTGATTGTCATTTTGTTGAAGTTTGTTTAAGTTGCAAGAATGTCCTCTTGACCAAAACACCACGTCCTGTCCTGGCACATGACAGCATGCTGGGACGCAACATACTCCTGGTCATTACTGCTGAATATCCTCTTTCAAAAGATGCTGTTATAGTACAAGTCCCCAATGACCTCTCATACAAGGGACAAATTCATGTTGCACAACCTTGTTGAACAGCAGCATGCTCGTAATCAGACCTGACTTGGGATATGAAATTTACCACTTCAAATGAAAATTGCTCAAAAATGTCCAGAGACAATGTTCCTATTTCAACCAATACTTGAAATATAATTAACTCTCTGAAGAGCACAGTACCAATACGTCCTAAATTGGTAGAGGATACAATTTGCTCAGCATCTTTGCGCATAAACCTAACCCTACAGCCTCTCACGTGTTCGCAAAAAAACGGTGGAACAATATTGGGCATCTGAGGTGGGATTCATAGCAGAGAACGAGACCTGTTAACAATTACGAATAAAAACAGTTGTATATGCTGTCTCTGATTCAAATTATTGCTAGAGGCAACAGTCGGTGGATATTGGTAGGACTTAGTCTTCCAGTTCCTACCACATTCTAAAACCTTGCTTACACCCATGACACCTAACATTAGAAAAGTGTTTAGAGAACATGACTGCATCCAAAATGTCAGCATGATAAGGTGTTAAATGCCATCGTTTTGCCATCACACTTCAAAAGCCTATTTTTGACTACTGCAAAATAAAACCCTACCTCTCCCTCAAGGCCAGTGATAGGCTTGTCTTCTAAGCCTTAGTTAACCAAACACACTCATGTGGAGAGCCTCACACACCCTACATGTCAATAATGATGGGCTTAAAAAGACTTAAACAAACTTTGTAATTGTTTTAGACTCTGTAAACATCTTGGGATCTTTGAGATACCGTATTCTTAACACGCTCTGAAAGCATTTTTTAATCTGGATAGGTTACCTTATTCAAAGTGACTTATTTGGGATCATTAAGTACAGAGTAAAGGTCATCTACAGAAAATTAACAGACAGGTATCGATGTACTGTGATGAGCTGCTCAAAACATCAAGAACAAAAGCTCTCAACCCTCCAGCCATCACTGTTTCCCCGCCTTATTAGATTCACAAGTGCAGCTTGTATACATGGAAGATTTCTGTTTTGCTTTGCAGCCACCTCCACAAAGCTTTTTACTTCCCTCCAGGTCTCTGTTACTGTCACTTTATTTGTCCACCTTGTCTTAAACTACATTTTCTTGACTACATTTAAGCTTCTGCATTGTTTTCACCTCCTTTTTAAATCATAAATATTACGATGTGCCTCCAGACAAATAACACAGTAAAAATCAAAGTGCATACAACATCCCTCAGGAACAGGCATACATAGAGACGCGCACTCAAGGCTGCAGGGTGGGAGAATTTAGACTGCAGTAATTACCTCTAAACCTTTTATCTTCATCTAAGGAATCTCATTATTCAATTACTAAGACCAAAGAGCCTACTGTAAGCTACCAGCTCTGTTTATGCTGGCCGGCTACATCTCAACCCCACACCCTACCCCCACCCCATATATGCAGCTCTGAAAAATACATGCATTCATTAGTAACATCTTCCTTCGCTCAGCCATAAGATTCTCAAACAGCAAGTCACCCTAACACACATAAAAAGCTTATGAGACCGACTACATAAAAGGAGTCCACTCCATTGTTCTTCCTAAAACCAATCCGGGAGTGAGCAAATGGATGGCTGAGCATGTATGCAGTGAGGCAGAGGACTACAGCAATTAATACAGCATTAATGCATTACATTAAATCCCTGGCACAGACAACGCGGTCTCTCGTGGTATGGGTGGAGATAAGGGTGGTCTTAACAAGGTGCCAGCTTTTATCTTTTGCACCATTCTGGTCTTATTTGGAGGTTAAATACAGTATTTTGATGTGTGCAGAGGGAAAGAGAAAATACAAAGGGGGGGAAAGGAACAAGAGGAGACTTCTTTGACAGTACTGAAAAACAGCAGCCTGAGACAGGTTTTGAGAAAAGCAGGCAGCTTTTAGCACAGCAGTAAAAACAGACGGGAGGACCAGCTAATCCCCAACCATGTAACTACAATTAGAGCGAGCGAGAGACAGAGAGAGAGCGTGACAGAGAGAGGAAGACAAAAAGATGAGGTAGTGGTGAGAAGTAACACTGAAACTGCATTGCTCATCTTTCCTGACTGTAAGTACAGTGTGCTGGGAGTGGGTGTTGGCCCAGATAACAACAGATATCACAAATCTGCAATACCTTTTGGACTCAGACTCCTGGCCAAACACATATAACCCCACAGCCCATTTACACAAATTAAAAGTGTATTAAATTAAACTGATACAACGCAAGTTGGACAAACACAGAGGGAAAAAGTGAAAGGGTGGGTAATCTCTTTAGCGCAGGAACAAGAGATTGCATCATCATGTCACTCTATTAAAGGCTGCAACGTGCTCTGACTGCTGAGTGGCACACAGTGAGTCAGCGAGACCAACTAGTGGGAAACACACACACAGACACGCACAGACACACGCAGTGCCTCTCAACATTTTAAACTATACCTTATCAAGACCTAAATAATAGAGTAGCCTTCTTTCTAGGCTGAGTCAAGTCTATGTCCTTTTAGGAGCTTCTGTACACTCAGTGGCACCCGTGGATTTCCTACAATGAAGTCACTGCCAGATCAACAACTTGTGGGCTCAAGAAGGTAAGATGGTCAACAAACCAATGCATAGTTTTTCTACCAGAAAACACTGATAGCTTTTTTTAAATATGTAAAATATCCCTGAATCTCATAATGAAATGAAACATTTGGTTTGTTTCTATTTTAAAAAAGCACTGTTATCTTAACAATATCGTCAATGTCGACATATAAGCTTTAAAAATATAGTATCAGTATATTCAAATTGGGAAATAAGCAGCATTATTATTATACAAGTACGGCACCATGCAATAGTACATTATCAACCCTCCCCTATGTTGCAGTATCTGTTTTTTCATTAGGATTGTTTTAGTTTTATTCAAGCATTGTCTAGTTATCATATTCCCAGCTCACAGGATTACAACAAACCATAAGCTGCTGTTATAAGTCAAGTTCCCTTCATCTAAAGCTCAGTGAATGCAAGGAGTCTCGTTGCGGTCTATCTCCATCTCGCAGGGTATTCACAACACAAGTCTGATGTGACTCCTGAAGGAGCTGATGTGAAAAACCCTACCATTCCTCCTCACGCTTTTATCATTTCTACCTCTCATTCTCTCATAAATCACAGTTTGTTAAGCTTTATCTCATTCGAAACCCATCTCCGGCATGATCATCCTCATCTTTTCTTTCCATCCATCCCAGACTTTCTTTTCTTCGGTACATTCTGCCCTACTGCTCCTGATATAAGCCGTTCTGCCACAGTGGGAAATGAGATTACTGGGATCTATATAGCCACAGACCACATTACATAATGTAGAGAGAAGGAAAAAGTAATTGCATGTGAGTGCTGTGAGCATGTGTTATATGTGCGTGTTTGTAAATGTTGGATTAAGGTCATTAGAGTTTTATCCCTCCACCCTCATAGTAAGTGTTGCCAGGATAGAAAAGTTGTTTCGGTAAACACTGTTTTACACTCACACACACACACACACACACACACACACACACACACACACACACACACACACACGCATGTACACACACACTCACACACACACGCCTCGCCTATAGGAAGCAAAACTGACACGAGTTCAGTACGTGACTATTTCAAAGGGTGGCAGTATTACTCTGGCCTGATGTTTTGTGCGGGTCAAGGTTTATATATTATACAGCTGCAACAAGAATCCTAGTGGATCATCTGTATTGCTAAATATGACCTCAGCATTAACTACATTTTTGCAAAAGTAGATAAAGTTAATCAATTTTACAAACCCAAATGCACAACTGAATGTTATAATGTTTCTAATGAAGTTGTGGTAAAAAGGTGCATATGCTTCTGGTGCCTTCCAGGGCAGCTGTCTGGTCGGTTTGCTCTTCGTATCATTTGTGTTTTATTTGCTTTCTTTTTTCTAAATCTTTAAAGCAGTCGATATTGAAGCACGAACACGGTGTCCCTTATTACTTCCTAGTTCTCTTTCACAAAGTTCTATATTGTTCACACTCAGATGCATCTTGTACACAAAGCACATGCTCACAACACTCACATGCAAAAAAGGATCAAACACACAGAAAACACATGACTGAATGACACTGAAAACAATGAGGAAACTGACTTGTCAAAGCAGCAATGTTCACTGTGGTTATCTGATCATTTTACACAGGTGCATCATTGAACATGAACTTATGATGTAACTGTAAAAGCCAGTTGGTATAATAAGTACTTTATACAGTGCTATGCAAAAGTATTTAGCCACCCCTCATTTCTTTATATTTTGCTAGGAAAACGGGAAACAGATGCAAACGTAAGTGAAGATACATTATGTAAGGCAGAACAGAGTGTGTACAGATCTTATGAGTTTTAATGTGAACCCCTTTTCCAAATTTTTCTTGTTTCTTTAAGTCTTCACAAACCGTTAGTATGTTGTGCACGTGCATGTGTGTGCGATTCAGATGCTTTCGAGATGGTATTGCATCTGTGAATCTAAATCTGATGGTACTCTTCTGTGTCCATAAATCTATGAGTTTAGTCATCCCAGCTAACAAAGAGCAAGGGGCAGGGTACACCTCGGACAGGTTGACAATCTGATGCAGGCTCATTTTCCAGTTTCCTAAATTTTTTTAAGGACACACTGCACACCATGCTGAAATATGCCAGGTTTAGGGTAAATAGCTCTTTGCTAGTGCAAAAAAACTATTTTATCCCTGTCAAACTGTGATATTTGGTATTTTTTTATAGATTCAACTAAAGAAATGTGAATATTTTTTGTGACAGGCTACTAATAACAAAGCTTACTATCAATTTAAAACTGGAACTTTGCTAAGATTTCTGTTATCTGTAGATACGATAATGGTTCATCCTTGAGTTTGGTGCATTTTTCCTTGAAAAGGCAGGTATAGTGTTAGTGTTAAATAGCTCAACAGACCAAAAAGGGAAAAAAAAGAAACAAGGAAACCGTTCCTCTGAACACGGTCAAGGACTGGGCTATAAACGAATGAAAAAGCAGCCAATGCGCAAAGAAAATTTTAAAAACCTCCAAAAAGCCTGGAGAGCTAGCGCTCATGATCACTTCAAAATTACAAGACAGTCACGCTCCTTGGAATCAAAATATAAGAAAATGAACGGCACTCTGTACAGCAGTGTCAGCAATTCAATTAAATGCCTATAGTGGCATACAGAGCAGCATAAAATATGAATAATCATGAATATTCAGCACCTTTTGTATGTTTCTTTGTTTACTTACAGGTTTCCGTGTGTGTGTGTGTGTGTGTGTGTGTGTGTGTGTGTGTGTGTGTGTGTGTGTGTACCCAGAGATCCAGTCCTGTGCAGGCTCAGGAAGGCTCTGTCTCGTTCTAGCCCCCCACCTGGCTCTCTGCGCAGGGCGGTGCGGCCCAGATGACCAGCATATTGACGCAGGAAGGAGGGAGCGCTATGGGAGGCGGGAGGGTGTACAGAGCACACCACCATGGGCTCTGAGATTCACAATGAAGACAGACAGCCAAGGAGAAAGAGAGTCCCACAGTGGATGCAAAAGAGAACAGAAAACTCAGAAGGGAAAGAGGTTGATCAAAGAAAAGAGAAAGGGGTTCAGGCGAGAGGAAGAAAACAGTGAAATAGAGAAAAAGATGACAGGAATTGTAAAATGGAATGAGAGAAGAAGAGAAAAAAGATGACACAAAGTCACACACAGACAGGCACAGAAAGGTAGCAGAACATGTAGGAACAGTACAATATGTAGTAGTAAGAGATAAAAGGCTGGAAATGCACACAGCTCCTGTAATCATGCTGTAATCATTCTGTAATTATGTGAGGAGCCGCTGTAGCACGGAAACAGAAATGAAAATAGAAAGTGTACGAGGCATAAGGCATGCATCGTGGAAAATCTGTTGACTCATAGAACTCACAGTGAAGTAGCAGCAGAAAGAAATGCAGACATGCACACATAAAACTTGCAGACACACTGTAGCAGACAGGTCACCGAGCTATGGGAGTAATAATAATCATTGATGTAAGGGCTACAAGAGATTTTTGGTTGTCTGTGTTTGGAAAATGAACACCTAAAGGTCAAAAACTCCTTGAGTTTTTCCAAAGCAAAGCACCTAAACTAAGGACGTTTACACGCAGCATACATGTACTGTCAGCTTTCTTTCACACAGATTAATGTGTAATTATTGAATTCTGTTAGTAGAGTGTGGGTGGAGGCCCACACGACATAATTCTCTTCAAATTGCTCTTCAAATTTCACTCAAATCACCAAGCAAAGGTAAATTCACCAGCCGAGTTTCTTTTTTCTCCGTTTTACTTAAGCAAAACAAGCTAACTGGTCCAGTAATACACTGACAGAAAGGAACTGCAGTGAACACGAGCCTTGACATTGCTTCTCATTAGCAAGAAAAATGTGAGAAGTATTTTCTACCACTCTTTTGTACAGTTTGACTTATATAGAGAGATGCTGTGCACCCAGGGGGAGAAGGGGAGGATACAGCAAGGGAAAAGGACAGAAGGAGATAGTAATGTAGAGCAGTTGGTTAAAGTTTAATGTCTCTCCTCATCACTAGCTCCATTCCACTCCTTCTCTCACTTGCTAGCTGGACTCTTTGGAAATGACATCGGTTTAGCTATCAAAACAAAAGCAAGGGATGTAAAAATAGAATGAAAAGGAGAAAGAAGCCAGTAAGCAAAAATGAATGGGGTAGAGCTATAGATGCTGCAGCCCAGGAGCTGTAGTGACAGCAACAAGCAAGCATCATCGCTCCTTGCCAAGCAGCCAACAGAACACAGCTATATTTGAACACTTAAGCTTTGTTGTTTTGTTTGACACAAAAACCATCTGCCAAAGCTGAGACACCCTCCTTTCTCCCTATGTTCTGACAAACACATACAAAGATAGTGCCTGGGTGCGAGGTCTCTGATTCTTCCCAAGTGGGACCTGCAGTCACGGACGATGCCCAGCAGATGGCACCCAGAGTGTCTTAGGATGACACTGTTTTTCAGACTTTCTTCTAGAAGCAAAGACATTTTCTATCTCTTATGTGAAAACATGAAGAATCAAACAGTGTGTCTGAGTTCTGACAGATTTGGGAATTCCCACACATTCCCAGTGTACACTGCCATTCAGTCTTGATGACTGAGTGGTTAACTGAATTGTTAGGTTAATTGTGATGAAGATTGTGGTAAAGATGATGATGGTTAACATGGATGGCTTCAGTGGGTTATAGAAGCAGATGAAGCTACCATGAATATGCTTCTGTGTAGCATTTGCATGTCTGTATGACTTTATGAGAGTAGTGGACATGAAAAAAAGTGACAAACACACATTTAAACAGGCACATACAGTTTATGAGATATTTGCATTAAGAAATGTGTTATTTCTGAGAGGGCATCAGTGTAAATGAATGACATAAAGTGAGGAAAAGTGAAAGATCTGCTCCCTTAATTCTGTATGACCTTCATCCATCATAAAGGACCTTTGCTTTAACCCTCTCCACCTACACCATCATTTAGTTATTGCTTGGTCTTCTTGTACTGAATAAAAGCTCTAAATGAAGTCGTAATGTCTTGAAATGTTGCAAAACAAGAGCAGGTGTCCTTTAATAACTGCAGTTGCATGAAAAGAAAATCTGCATAACAGATGCTGGAGTCAGACTCTGCAACTCCTACAAGGGTTATGGAGATGACACATCTATTCTTTATCATAAGAACAGTATAAGCTGTTTGTCTGTTTCTTCTACTATACACTGTGTTACTGTAATTCCAGTATATACAGTGGGGCAAAAAAGTATTTAGTCAGCCACCGATTGTGCAAGTTCCCCCACCTAAAATGATGACAGAGGTCAGTAATTTGCACCAGAGGTACACTTCAACTGTGAGAGACAGAATGTGAAAAAAAAATCCATGAATCCACATGGTAGGATTTGTAAAGAATTTATTGGTAAATCAGGGTGGAAAATAAGTATTTGGTCAATAACAAAAATACAACTCAATACTTTGTAACATAACCTTTGTTGGCAATAACAGAGGTCAAACGTTTACTATAGGTCTTTACCAGGTTTGCACACACAGTAGCTGGTATTTTGGCCCATTCCTCCATGCAGATCTTCTCGAGAGCAGTGATGTTTTGGGGCTGTCGCCGAGCAGCACGGACTTTCAACTCCCGCCACAGATTTTCTATTGGGTTGAGGTCTGGAGACTGGCTAGGCCACTCCAGGACTTTCAAATGCTTCTTACGGAGCCACTCCTTTGTTGCCCGGGCGGTATGTTTTGGATCATTGTCATGTTGGAAGACCCAGCCTCGTTTCATCTTCAAAGTTCTCACTGATGGAAGGAGGTTTTGGCTCCAAATCTCACGACACATGGCCCCATTCATTCTGTCCTTAACACGGATCAGTCGTCCTGTCCCCTTGGCAGAAAAACAGCCCCATAGCATGATGTTTCCACCCCCATGCTTCACAGTAGGTATGGTGTTCTTGGGATGCAACTCAGTATTCTTCTTCCTCCAAACACGACGAGTTGAGTTTATACCAAAAAGTTCTACTTTGGTTTCATCTGACCACATGACATTCTCCCAATCCTCTGCTGTATCATCCATGTGCTCTCTGGCAAACTTCAGACGGGCCTGGACATGCACTGGCTTCAGCAGCGGAACACGTCTGGCACTGCGGGATTTGATTCCCTGCCGTTGTAGTGTGTTACTGATGGTGACCTTTGTTACTTTGGTCCCAGCTCTCTGCAGGTCATTCACCAGGTCCCCCCGTGTGGTTCTGGGATCTTTGCTCACCGTTCTCATGATCATTTTGACCCCACGGGATGAGATCTTGCGTGGAGCCCCAGATCGAGGGAGATTATCAGTGGTCTTGTATGTCTTCCATTTTCTGATGATTGCTCCCACAGTTGATGTTTTCACACCAAGCTGCTTGCCTATTGTAGATTCACTCGTCCCAGTCTGGTGCAGGTCTACAATACTTTTCCTGGTGTCCTTCGAAAGCTCTTTGGTCTTGGCCATGGCGGAGTTTGGAGTCTGACTGTTTGAGGCTGTGGACAGGTGTCTTTTATACAGATGATGAGTTCAAACAGGTGCCATTCATACAGGTAACGAGTGGGGGACAGAAAAGCTTCTTACAGAAGACGTTACAGGTCTGTGAGAGCCAGAGATTTTCCTTGTTTGAGGTGACCAAATACTTATTTTCCACCCTAATTTACGAATAAATTCTTTACAAATCCTACCATGTGGATTCATGGATTTTTTTTTTCACATTCTGTCTCTCACAGTTGAAGTGTACCTCTGGAGCAAATTACTGACCTCTGTCATCATTTTAGGTGGGGGAACTTGCACAATCGGTGGCTGACTAAATACTTTTTTGCCCCACTGTATGTAGGTGCACACAGTGTAGTGTAGTTGAGCATCACAAACACACTACGTTTCAGTCACAAAAATTTTAACTTTGGCTGTTAATTTAACTGTAGGTCTCTGTGCACATACTGTATGTCTGAGTGCCAATGCTTGCTAATGTGTTTGCATGTACATGTGTGAGGGCACTCGTTCACATCTCTCACCATTGTCCCTGGCTGTGGATGCCTCATCCAAGGCCATCTGTTCTGCAAGTTCGGACAGAGAGTCATCAACGGGCCGAGCACTGCGTAGAGACATGGACAGCCTCCGCTTGATGATCTTCATCCTGTCCATCTTTTCAGTCACACCACTGGGGCCCTCAGGCCTGAGGGGGAAGAAAAGCACCACCTTCATTATAATTATATAATCAAAAGCACTACCTGCAACATGTTCAGAGCTGTCATTATCACCATCGGCAACCACCACATCCATGCTACCCTGTTATTCTATCACTGTGCAGGTAAACTATTGCAGTGCAACCCGTGCGCATTTTCTGCATTTCGTTAAGCTCCCAGAAATTCTGTTTGCTCATACAGCCTGTGTCCTCATTGTTATGTATCCCAAGAGCAAACATTGCAGAATAAAAGACAAAGAATGAGATGAAGAAAACCCACGGAGGGGTAGAAAAAGAGAGAAAAAGAAATGTACAAACAAAAAAAGTACAGAAAATAAAACCAAACTGCTGACAATGCAACTTCCCGGAGGTTTCAGACCAGAGCAGCTTTCCCAGATGAGCTGTGATTGACAAGCATTTCACTGGGTGGTCCATAAACTACATGCAATGAATTAATTGCGTATGAACTGCAGTCTAAAGTATTATCATACGACGCATCGACACATCTACAGCAAATCCTTCAATATTCCATTTTAGCCTGCTGTTCATATGATAACTAAACTGGTGGAAAGTTAGTTGTAAATAAGGCACAGTGTCTATGCATCTGCAGGACAGAAGTATCCCATCCTTAAAATAAATGTGGACAAAGGGACATAGTGTTTTTACAGCAACTTGCTCTATGTATTCAGTGGTACAGCCACACTGTGTGTATTTGTGCTTGTATACCTCTTTGTAAACCTCAGTGAGCTTTCAAATATATATATTGTTTAGGGCGCCTCTCAGTAGACATTTCTATTTCATGAGTGTATGTACAGTACTGTGCCTTTGCATGTGTGGAGTTCTGTGTATGGAAGTCAGTTTGTTATGTCTTCTACTCTCTGCCTTAATGGCCTGAAGGTAGGCACAGCTATGGCAGAGTATTCCTGTCTCCCTTCCACTTCCTGCTCCTTCTATCAAACCCATAAGGGCTTGTGAGCTGGCACGCAGAAGTGCGCAGACACACACTCACACAGCGACATGGGCAAATACACACTGCACCCACTGCCTTTCTCTTTGTGTCCAACTTTGGAGGCCTCAACAAAAGCCATTCATCCTTTCAGGCTCTACGTTTTTCAGGCCTATTAGAGACAACTAGTGCTCAGAGGGAATTCAAACATTAGCGCTGGGGACAACTGGCCTTTTTTCACCAGAAGATGTGCTTAGGACAATATCTATTGCTCACAACATTGCCTCTGCCAGTTTACATGAGATTACTGTAGTTAGATGTCGTTTACACCTTAGCTGCAAGCTTTTCTTTGAAGATAAAAAAACAAGCCAAAGAAGGGAAAAAACAGAGAAAAAGGAAAGTAACTTGTTTATTTTGTATTATGCGCTACATGGATTATTAGTATGCAATAAATCCCCCCCCCCCCCCCGAATCCTCATTTGCATGCTTTCCCAGACTTCATTAGAGAAGGTGGCTGCTTGGACAAGAAGATTGGGTTCTCCTCACGTAACCTTGGAGTGACTATCCATAAATTTTCAGGAATAAATGAGTCATATTAGGGGGAAACACTTGAGATATAATTTTCTGCCTATTACCCAGATAAATAAATGCCAGTGTTATCATTAAGACAGACAGATATTGCTGGTATCCAGGCAAGCACACACACATAGACATAGACACAGACAAACAGGCACACAACAATAACCAATTCCCCAGTCTTCCTCTTATCTGGGTTGAATTAGCATGGACAGTAACACAAATCTCAGCATCCAGTGGGTCATACAGAGAAGCACTTCTGGGTATCTCTGTATGTATAGCAACTTAAGATTTCCAGTTTTATCATAGAACAAAATAAGGGTCTCTAATAGACTGTTATACAAAATAAACACATAGCATTCATTATAAATATTTCATTTTATGGAAATATAGCTTACTTAATCCTCCTTAAATTGTAAGGTTTGTTATTTTTAAAGATGTTTTTTCAGGAAATTCAAGACAGACAGATTTTTTTTCCACTTGATGAGCTTTGTTTAATAAAACTATGAAGCTAAGGCTATACCACATTTTATTCTTAATGACAATATAAGATGTGTTCAGATGTTC
The DNA here is from genome assembly GCF_963969265.1 of Rhamphochromis sp. 'chilingali'. Taxonomy (NCBI): domain Eukaryota; kingdom Metazoa; phylum Chordata; class Actinopteri; order Cichliformes; family Cichlidae; genus Rhamphochromis; species Rhamphochromis sp. 'chilingali'. The sequence goes on along the minus strand of NC_137939.1, from coordinate 202,837 downwards.
CGGAGCGTTTAAGTGCAACAGTGATGGTCAAGAATCAAATTGACTGTGCACTCAATTTTGAGTCTTGTGTGATGCAGATGGAGCTGCGAGTGTGACGAAGTTGGCAGAGCCCCATCAGTGAATGAGATAGGACATGTGGCTCCATGCTGCAGCATGTGCAGACGGACACCTGGCAAACCACAAATAACTCTGCTATGCATAACTCCCACTTAATGGAGGGACGCACTCCAGATGACAAAGGCTACACTCATTCTCTAGGACATTCAAAAGCATAACAAGCACTGGTGTTTTAGCTCTGAAAGCAATACAGAGCATAAACTCATATGCATTAAGAAGGGCTGTGTAATAAAACAACACAAGAGATCAAAGGTCAACGGAGTAATTGATATAAAGCAGGAAAAAGATAAAACCTCTGACTTTCTACCACACTGTGCTTTCACATGCATGTGTGGGGTGGTTGCATGGATATTGTAGCCTGGAGGTGAACTAAAAGACTCCTGAGGAGGAAAGAAGAGGAACAGTCTGATTTATTCAAGACACACCATTTGGGTTGCTAGGTTACAGGCCCAGACTGGAACCGCAGTTTCTGTCTATGAGGTAAAGAGAAAAGGAAAAGCGAGAGAGAAAGAGGCAAAAAAAAAAAGAAGCTGATAATTCAAAATTCGCATCTCTCAGTACTGACACCCAAACATGCCAGTGTCAGCTTCAGAAACTTCCTGCCAAACTTCTTGGGATGAGAGCATAACGGAGCATCATTCATCCAACTTGGCTCTAGGATTATGCCAATTATGACTTCTTCAGAGGAAAAGTAATGAATGGACCACGGGGCCGATGCCTGCACAATGAATGTGTAATATACACACAAGCTGTCCGATGCATTCATAAAACACACATGCACACACACAGAGTATTTCAGCTGTTTGTGTGACCATGGTCTCCATTTTCTTCAGCCATATTGTCTTACATCCAGCACCTATTTTTCTTTTTCTTTTCATTAGAAATAAACAAGCGTTACTCTGAAATTCAATGAGACATGAATCATACGCATGCATGCACACACATGCAATGTGGCAGAGTGGAACAGGCACTCAGTGCCACTCCAATGCCACAACATTGCTTTTGCACAGCAGCCTGGGGATGCATGAGTAACGCACAAATCTGCCCAACTACAGAATCCGACACACATCCACCCAGACAATAGTCCCTTCTCATTATAAACCCAAGGGCTTCTTGTCTGCATCCCATCACTAAATCTGAATCTCCGGAGACAGATTAAGAGAATAATATATGGAAAGAAGTTGAATGAACAAGCACAACAAAATAACAAATAAAACATATTGGAAAAGACTGAGCAAAAGATCTAGAATGTCATTGTGTGCCATGAGAGGAGAAGAAAGTGTGACTGTATGATTGTTGGCAGATCTGGCTCATGAGGATCAGAGAAAGTACAGAAAGATTAGTACATGTTCATTTCAGCCTTTGCAGTGTGACTGTTATCATTATCACGATATTAATACAAAGGGACTTTAGATACATAAATGGCAAATATATAACTTTTAATCTTACTTATCTCTTCAGACATAACAATATTATGATAACATCATGGTACAATAACATAGATGCAGGCCTATACACAGAAGTAGATCCGAAAAGCTCATTTGGGAACATTGGGAGAACACTACATTACAATACTGTCATCTATGGAAAGTTGGCACAGTTTAACTACTGAATAACTTTCCATCCAAAACGTTATCATTATGTAACAACAACAACAACAACAATAATAGTAATAATAACAAGAATACACTGTTCTGAATATAAACTACCTTATTCGATTATAAAAATGAACAACATTCAAGAAAATTCTTCCTACTGTGTAACGAAGTGATTTCCTGGCAATACATCCCCACTTTGAAATAAAGAGCTCTTTGCCAAAGAAAAAGGAAGAGTAGAAGGGTCAGGAACTCATGACCACAAATTAAAATACATATTCAAGATCATCACGCATTATTACTGTTCGTGGATTATTAGTGTCATTTTATTTTATTCGGGGTGCATTGCAAGGGCAACAGAAGTAACGGATGCGCGCAGTGTTCAATCTGGACTTCCCACTTTGAGATGTCCATAAATTATTTAGCGCACAGTGATACTCCCAGCACACTTTAAGGAAATAATGTGGAGCCCTGCGTTCGCCAGTGACGTTAATTGTTCAGCGTGTGCGGTGTGGGTTTATGGCGAACATCCACGAGGTTATCGACAGCACTGCAGGACCGCAGCACACTCTCTCTGGACTGTCACATATACGGGCGAGATATCCCGTACAGTCTCGACGTGACTGCGGGCAGGGCGCACACAAGTGAACAGCACAAAGCAGCCCCCACACAGCACCACGTACAGCAAACACACCAAACATACACGGTGGCGCTCCGGCTCGGGCCTGGCTGGGAGATTCCTCCACCTTCCAGGCCTTTTACACTTTCGGCCAGTTCCTCTCTCCCCGTGTTTTCCTGACGCGAGTATCCGGTAGGAGGAGAATCCAGCAGGGCAAAGAAAAGTTAAACATCCGCCAAGCAAGCTCAGAAACTCAAAGGAAAGGGGGGCTGGGGTCATCTTTGACGCTATCCTGACCTTTAAGTTTCTATTTGAACGGCGTAGGGCGCCGAAATGGTTTCACACTTTAGGCTCTATTGCCCAAGGGACTTAAATTTGGATTGGACTTTGGTGCCCGTGTCGCCATTTATCGGCTTTATCTGCTACTGCGATTCAGTTTTCTGCAGTGATCTGTCTACAGCACTTCCACACAGACGCGCAATCTGACCCCGGTCACGCCAACTTATAAACGGCATCTTTGTTTAACGACTCGAAAAATAAGCCTACCTGGAACGTCAGGTGATCGGACACCCGTGGTTGGGTATCGATGCTGGTTATTATAACACAGCCAGAACGACGACACGACCGAATATAAACAAACAAACGGGAACCGCTGCCACTGACCTGCTAGTGTTTCTGCTGCAGGAGACTATTGTTCCACTTCTGTATGGTAATCCAGGCAGCACGTTGGGATGAAGCCACTGCGACAAGTTCCTCCAACTACTTTGCTGCAAAAAAAAATACACCAGATCGCCTCCAATCCTTCAAATAATTTGCATCGGAGCGCCGTACGGTGTGTCGCAGTGTCCGGTCGCTTGGATGACTACATAGCTGGTCCGCTGTATTTCATTTTTCGCGTTAACTTTCGCTCACAAACTGCACCGTCCCGTCCGGTGATGATCAGCCATGTCGCTGCTGCTGCTGCTGCTGCTGTGTAGATCCCAAGTGGAAGCAGTGGCGTGATCCCGGAAAACAACGCAAGGGATGTGCGTGTGTGAGATACACTGTGAACGTGTGCGTATCGGAGCCTTTCAACATCCACCCCCAAAACCACCAACTCTTAACAGTGTCTTTCTCAGGAAAAAGGGGGAGGTCAGATAGATTAATTCGGGGTAGCACCGTCACCGGGGAAATTAGCTTTCATTATCCAAACCCCATTCCCATCTAAATATGCACCTCAGAGAAAATTCCTAGTGAATAATGCATAGATATTATGGAAATTCAGCAGAATGATCCACCCCTGCATAGTTGGCATCCACATCAAGGAATTACTGCCAAGTTTCGCTTGCCAGCATCAAACAAACACTCCCGAAGATCCATAATCGCGAAGGCTAAATTAAGACTGATTTTATTCGGCAGGGATTTTTTATTTTTTGGTTTTTTGGTTTGTTTGTTATTTGTGCTGGTGTGGATGAGTTTAATTACACTCCTTAAAAGCCCCGTTACATGCAGTAATGACCTTATTAACATTATCAGCTTTGTTCTCCTTGTAACGTGGCTACTTTAGAACATACTTGAACAGCTTCGCATGTTTTTGAAGACAATCATTAAAAAAACAATACGTTATTACAGGTGATCCCTTTGTTTTTAGAGGGGATCACCTGGATTCCCCACCAAATGCGTGGGAAATCATAGATGACACAGCAAACAGTTGATGGGGATAACTCTGCCTGCTGAACTTCATCGCCACCACGTGGCTAAAGCAAGAAGCAGAAGCCTGCATTCACGTATAAGACAAATTCTGCAGGGACTGTTTAAAGTAGTCCCTGTACACTTAGCACGCATAGAAGGAGAAAAACATTGTGTCTGGCTTCTAAAACTGCACCAGAACATTGCCTAAACTCTGCGCAACTTATTGCAATAAGATAAGCAACTACAGTAAGCATATATTTTTAAATAAAATTAAATAATAAACACATTTGAGTATGAATGTAGGAAGCATTAAAAAAACGAAAGTACACAAATCATAATAACGATCAAGTAAAATAATTCCAGATATGCCATAGAAATGTTTTCTTATTAACATCAACAAAGACACATGAAATGCTCCCTGTACATTTCCAAACCATACACACTCTATCCATTAAATTCATCTGCCATAAGAAAATGCCACAAACAATAGAGCAGACGTAAATGGCAGTTACATATTTTACACTTTATAATAAATATGTTCTCACATAACAACCATCTTCCTTTTATTTTCCAGCTGCTCCCTTTAGGGGTCCCCAAAACATATCATCTGCCTCCTTCTCACTCTATCACTAGCATCCTAGTCTGTCACACCTCTGCATGCCCTCTTTCACTGCATCCACAAAGGTCTTCCTCTTCCTCCTGCCTGGCAGCTCCATCTTCAACATTCTTTGCCCAACAAATCCACTCTCCCTCCTCTAGACATATCCAAACCATCTCAGGCTCACCACTCTTAAATAAACTTAACAAATTTTACAGCATAATACAATAAATGTCTGCATTGCTTATCAAATTACAAAACACTCTTGAGCAGACAGAAGAGTACAATCTCATTAGCCCCACATCATCATATGATGATTTTTTTTTTTATTAAACAGAAATGATAGCTATACATTCGAAAAACTGTACAGGGAGTGCAGAATTATTAGGCAAGTTGTATTTTTGAGGAATAATGTTATTATTGAACAACAACCATGTTCTCAATGAACCCAAAAAACTCATTAATATCAAAGCTGAATGTTTTTGGAAGTAGTTTTTAGTTTGTTTTTAGTTTGAGTTATTTTAGGGGGGTATCTGTGTGTGCAGGTGACTATTACTGTGCATAATTATTAGGCAACTTAACAAAAAACAAATATATACCCATTTCAATTATTTATTTTTACCAGTGACACCAATATAACATCTCCACATTCACAAATATACATTTCTGACATTCAAAAACAAAACAAAAACAAATCAGCGACCAATATAGCCACCTTTCTTTGCAAGGACACTCAAAAGCCTGCCATCCATGGATTCTGTCAGTGTTTTGATCTGTTCACCATCAACATTGCGTGCAGCAGCAACCACAGCCTCCCAGACACTGTTCAGAGAGGTGTACTCAATCTCACATTTGATGATGGACCACAGGTTCTCAATGGGGTTCAGATCAGGTGAACAAGGAGGCCATGTCATTAGTTTTTCTTCTTTTATACCCTTTCTTGCAGCCACGCTGTGGAGTACTTGGACGCGTGTGATGGAGCATTGTCCTGCATGAAAATCATGTTTTTCTTGAAGGATGCAGACTTCTTCCTGTACCACTGCTTGAAGAAGGTGTCTTCCAGAAACTGGCAGTAGGACTGGGAGTTGAGCTTGACTCCATCCTCAACCCGAAAAGGCCCCACAAGCTCATCTTTGATGATACCAGCCCAAACCAGTACTCCACCTCCACCTTGCTGGCGTCGGACTGGAGCTCTCTGCCCTTTACCAATCCAGCCACGGGCCCATCCATCTGGCCCATCAAGACTCACTCTCATTTCATCAGTCCATAAAACCTTAGAAAAACCAGTCTTGAGATATTTCTTGGTCCAGTCTTGACGTTTCAGCTTGTGTGTCTTGTTCAGTGGTGGTCGTCTTTCAGCCTTTCTTACCTTGGCCATGTCTCTGAGTATTGCACACCTTGTGCTTTTGGGCACTCCAGTGATGTTGCAGCTCTGAAATATGGCCAAACTGGTGGCAAGTGGCATCTTGGCAGCTGCACGCTTGACTTTTCTCAGTTCATGGGCAGTTATTTTGCGCCTTGGTTTTTCCACACGCTTCTTGCGACCCTGTTGACTATTTTGAATAAAACGCTTTATTGTTCGATGATCACGCTTCAGGAGCTTTGCAATTTTGAGACTGCTGCATCCCTCTGACATTATAGACATTATAGAATAGACGAGTAATACTCAAAAATCGATGGAATCAAATCTATGAATTTCATATAATGAAAAATGTTAGAAGCAAAATGGGAGGAATGATTATTAAAATACTGTTTGGGGAAAAAGTTATAAAACTTTTTAAGCAGTTTTTGACTTTGAATAATGCATCTGGTTATTAATATAATTGTAGTTATGTTCCAGTAATAATTTAAATTAAAGCAAAGTTAGATAATGCTTTTTTTATTTTTTATTTTTTTTATTTTTTATTCCTATTTATTCTATTTATCCCCTTTGTATATTTTATTTATATTTGTCTCTGTATTTATATATGTGTGTGTGTGTGTGTGTGTGTGTATATATATATATATATAACAGTTCTGTAACTGTAACTTTGGTCGTTGCTGTGCTTTTTTTGGAAGTCGAATTTCCCAGAGGAACCCACCCGAGGGATTAATAAAGTTCTATCTTATCTTATCTCTTATCTTAAAATAACTGTCCAACAAATGTGGTTGTTGTTTAGCAAGACACTTTACCAGGAGTTTGACACAAATAACCTGAAGAGTAAATTTTAGCTTACTTCAGATACACTTTAGAGGGAACACTTTGTTTTCTCCCAGAATGCTGATTTGACTACTACATATTAACATTTTACAGCTTTTAGGGTAATAAAACGTAAACGGGGCAGTATTAAACTTAACAAAATTACTGCAGTCACTCTTTAACCTCCTAGGACCTGCGGTCCACATATGTGGACATCACATTTTGGGTTATTTAGACCAAAATACTCAATTCTGCTCTACATGGGCCTGATATCCACTTACGAGGACATTATACTGCTACTGTTATCAAAATTTTAAATGAATATTGTCATTTGTGGCTCTCATTTTTCTTAAAAACAAAAATAAGGTAAAAAAAAAAATCTGGTAATTCTTTGTTTTTACATTCATCGGGCCCCAATATGCCCAAATATCAAAGAGAAATTAAAAATGCATGTCGTGGATAAGTTCGGGTCTTAGGAGGCTAAGAGTTGTTGCACCAGGCAGTTCCTCTCTAAACCTCTCAGACGGTCAACTGCGTGGAGCCTGAAGAAGTAAAATCACGGGCACCAAAGTAGTTCAGCAAAGCTTAGAGAAAAGTCGAAAATCATTTAAAACGAATAATTAAATACAAGCTCTTTTTGTTCGGCTGTGCGCCATTAGAGGCCGCTATGGATTTACCAAGACTTCCGAAACGACGACCTGCTCCATCGTGACTCTTTGGCTTGTCCGTCCTGTTGTTAGGCAGGTTGTCAGGGGCAGCGCATCTGTTAGCTAAAGGGGGATTAGGTTTACGTCAGTTAATGATGAATTATATATTAAACAAAGTACACGGCTGTGGGCATACCTGCTTTTTTGCGCGAAGCTGTCTGACTTCTTTGACTGAAAGCGGCAGAGACGACAAGGTTTATTTTTCTCGAAACGGTCAGAGGTTTTCCGCCGAGTTTGCTACATAGGTAGCTAGCTAGTTGAGGTTTACTAACGTCGAGCCATCTGACAAACCAAACCTTTTGACTTTTGCTATAACTTTACCCAATAGTTATCCATATTTATATCCAGCTTTCAGTTGGTGCAATAATAATTATAATAACAACATGGAAGCCGCTCAGGAATATCTAAAAGAGCAGAACGAATTTGACGACAATGACGAACCTTCATCTTTACCTTTCAATTCCCCGTTTCGCTCCACTCGTCTACACATCCAGAGGAGTAATGTCTGCTCTCGGGCTTATTTCGTCGTGGTCATGGTCTTCTTTCATGTTTACATCCTAAATGTTATCGCCCTGCTGCTCTACGTGCACTACAACAACGGGCCTGGGGATCTTGTGAGTGGAGACGGAGGGTCCTCAGCTGCTGACAGCGATAATGGGAAGAGTCTACCCCATCCTGCCCCGTCCTCCAGAGAGCTGCATGTGGAGGATTACAGTCAAAGCTTCAGTCTCCCTCGCATTGAGGGAATACGGGTAAGAAACGGGGACTGTATCGGTATGATAGTTTGACATTTCGACTCAAAGGTTATTGCTCCCATATACATTACTTCCTGTAAAGTTAAGTCAGCATTTCTTTCTAGTTAAAACAGTTTCATCTACATTTGACCAACCTGAAGTATTTAAACATGTAAAGTAATTGGTGTGACATGGAAGTGCTATAGCAAAAACCATTGTATGTGTTAGCCATTGTATACTTGGCCAATAAAGCTGATTCTGATTATGTGTTTTGTGCGTCTGCAGGTTGGACATGTTCAGAGGGTGTCTCTTGTCCCAGACAAAACACATGAAATGAAGACGCTTAGTCTGAAACCATTGCTGTTTGGTAAGCCTTGCAAATAAAGACCAGGTATAAAGAAACTTAAAAAAAACTCTCTAAATTTTCTATTTAACATCTTTTATTTCTTTGAACTACTCTGCCTGACTGGCACGGTGCTGATATTGATTGAGCACTGTAGTTGTGACCATCTTACTGTCTGGTAACTTTTCCTCAACCAATAGTTTGGATATGATTTGGAAAAAAGCCCAACAAAACAACAAATGAAACAAGAAAAGGTTTATTTACAGGCTTATGATTAAACATTATCCCCTAACCACAGCTGTTTAGTGCTTGTTTCAGTTCGACTTTTTCTACCTAAACATATAATCCTAGTTTCTGCATCGATATTGTTTCCACTTGCGTGCAGCTGCCGTCAGGTTCTTGTCTTGTTTCTGCCAGGTGAAAGCTTTGTTGACCACCAGGCGCTCCCCGTGCACTGTTCCTGTCACAAGAAAGGTGCCGCCTCGTGGGTGTTGGCGTGTCATGTTCCTCACGCAGGTGGCATCTCTTTCCAGCCACAGCTCGATGCGCGAGCGCAGCTGACCACCTAGCAAGGGTCCCTGCTTCAGGACGTCCAGTTTACTAGCCAGTGAGAACAGAGATAGACTGACTGGGCTGTATTTGAGCCTTGTCAGTCGTAGTTTCACGACTGGGAAGATGGCAGATAAGCACAAGTCCTTAGTCACATTTACTGTTTATCAAACCTTACATGTGTGTGATAATTATAAAATCAAAAAATATTTATTGAAACTCACCAAAATCACTCCTACAAAAAGTCTCAAGTAAATCATTTGATGAGGAGGCCTCTTCCAGCTCACAGTCCCGACAGCTCGCCTGTGGTGCTGAAATAGTTAAACCACTAATTGAATCACTTGTTGAGTAAAGTCAGCGTCAGCAGGTGTGTCTGCGTAGCCAGTTTCTCACCTCTACGCCCTGCTGTGTCAGCGGTGGTGTTAGTGATGGACGAGATACACATGAGATGGTCCGCGGGATACTGGTCGCACCGCAGAATTTCGGGCCATGGGTAGCCATAGCAACTCATGATCGGTGCACAGCTGTCCTGTACGGATTCACACAAGCTTCTGCAGGGTGAGATAAATCTGATGAAGAAGAGATGGAGAGGGAAGATGGGCAGCAATTAGTAGATGATGGGTTGAAATCAATACCACAGTGCTGGACAACACAACACTTGATTAAAAGAGATTTGGTCCTTGTTTTTTTGTTCCTCACACCTAGACTGCACACAGACTGCTAATGTGATAAAGAGGAGATTTAGGGTTTTTCTGGTGGCCTGGATTCTCTGTGAAATCAGGGCTTTCCCGCTGAGACTGCTGCACAGTTTGCATAGTTGTCAAAAGCGTTATCCCTTGATGACTGTGCTCCTAAACAACATTTTCATTAACCTAGCATTTTGGAATTTTTTTTCTGTTAATAAGTCTGTAGCTACTTGTGGTTATCTTGTGCTTTCAGCAATTATGACTCCTCCAGTATTACACTATCCACTCCATTTCTAAACAAAAACATGGGATATAACGGTTCCTATAAAAAGTCAGATTAATATGAAAAAAATTCTAGTACAAAAGATACATAACAACTTACCTGTCAAGACAGATGGGAGCAAAGAGAGAGCAGAGGAAGATGCGGGCATCAGGGTGGCACTCTCTGGCAAGGAGTGGCAACCAGCTGGCGCTCTGCTGCACAGCCTCAGCAGGAGTCTCGTGGCCCAGCAGGTTGGGCATCCTCATGGTGTTATAGCCAATATTTTGGCACAGGGCCATGCCTGATGGGATAGAGACACAGCGAGAGGAGCTGCTGGGTTCCCATAGTTCGTCTTCGCTGATAGAAAGTGTGGACTTGAAGTTACTAATACCAGGCTCTCCTAGAACTTCGCTATCCCCTCCTGGAAAAACTCTTGGTTTAGAAACACTGGTATCTCCAAATCCAGTTTCACTGTTGTCCACAATACTTGCCCTGTGTCCCTTGTTCTTTACCCCAGATCCAACCTTACCCTCTGTCCTCACTTGTTCCTCCATCCCTGTACTTACTCTCCCGGGACTCACCGCTAACAGATTAATAGGCCCAGCAAGCAGAAGGATGAATAGCAGGGAGGATGAATGGGAGGACATTCTGGATATTTAATGAGGACAGAGCTCTTCTGCTCAGAAGGCAAAAAGTAGAAGAAATCCTCAAGTGTCTCTTTTGAGTAATCGATGATCGCTGTGTGAAAGTGATGGAGAGGATGGCCAAATAGGTGTATTTATAGTGGGTGGTGAGCAGATCTGCACAGGAAGGGGGTAAGGGGTGGTGTAGAGAATTAGGAAAAGGAGAAGAGTGCATATTAAAAGAGAAACATGGATGCACTTACATGGATCAGCAGATATAAATGTGTATTGTAGAGCCAGGTTAATCATTTGGCATTTGCATACATTAAGGCAGATGCAGACCCTGATAGTAGTGAAACTCGTCACTTCTTTCCAACCCACATTTTCGGTCAACCCACACTTAACTACCTTGTTTCCCTCTGTTGTCTTTGTTTATGCATTATTTATGCATCTTTTTTTTAAATTATAAATACTTCTTTCTCATTAGAAACCGATATTGTTCTTAATAGTAAAGAGATTGTTACTGCCCACAGGAGGGGGTAACTTTCCACAAAGAAATGTTCAAGAGAAGTTCATCAGATATTATTCTGAAACGAGAGAACATCTGAGACCCATGTGCAGATAGTAAAGTGCATGCTTTTGCATTTTGTTTAAACATTTGCGCAGGATGCAAATAAAATTGGCGTTGTCCTGCTGTGCAGCCGTGGCCTGATTCCTGTTCAGACAAGCAGGTCACTTCCTTTCCGGGGGAGAAAGAGAGACAGCGGTGGGAGGGAGAAGAGGAAGGCTCAGTCCCCCTTCATTCATATCAGTTGTCACAATTAATGAGGCTTGACTGGACTGGGGGTTAACCAAGGGTGCAGTGTAAAAGGCACGGGTGACAAACAAGGCCCCTACTGTACAAGCGCCAGACCTGCCGGAAGCCTTTTATTAGGATGGAAAATGACTGAAGGCATGGATGAATTATAGGAAATCACGTTTGTAATGTTTGCCTTTATATTGTATCTAATTTAAGAATACTTAGTTTTTTGTCGGTGTAACGTATTTTGGGGGAAAACACAGGTAGACTTGCTGAAAGAAATATTTAGGAGCCAAAGAGGAGAAGTAGGAACCTCCTTTTGTTGTTGAAAAACATCCATTTTAAATACTGTAAGGCAGTTTGTTGTTAAAGTTGGCATCACCCTAATGTAGAATGAACTCACACATCATTAGAGACATAAGATTCAAAGAGTCAAAATAAAAGGTGTAAAATAATATAAAAAATGAACTTAAAAAAGAGGAATATGTATGATTTATTCTAATTGTCTATATGGAAGTGAGGACTGGGGAGAAGCTTACATTATTCTCATTCTGTAAGCTGGGAAATTTTAGATTTCCCATAAAGTTTGTAATGGACAGTCACATGGCTTTGTGTATTAGATAATGTGAAATAAATTGGTATTTCATGCAGTATGGAGTCACATGTGCCAAAGGCTCCAATGGATCATAACATCTGCTACTACTGTCTTTATGTTCCTGTCAGAGATCCCTGGCTTCCTGTCTGAGGAGGAGTGCCGTGTGGTGGTGCAGCTGGCTCAGCTCAAGGGCTTAATGGACAGCCAGGCAACAGCATCCAGCCAGGAACAAGAGGAGTCAAACCAGCCCCTGCTTTCACTCAGCACAGAAGAGGTCTTCAGCCTATTGGACCTGAACCAAGATGGGCTGCTTCAGAAGCAGGAGGTGATGAGAGAGAAACATTATGCATCTGCAGTTGCAGGAGGAAAATTGATTTCCAGAAAAAGTCATTTTCTATGTAATGTAAAATTAGATGAACTGTCAGAACATGTTTTGCTTTCTGCTGAGATCAGAAAAACACTCTGGTCTTTCCTCTAGATTGTGAGTCATTCACATTCTCAAGATGGAACTTGGTTGAGTCCCGACAATCTACGGCAGATACTGACCGGTCTGGAATCCTGCCCAACAGGTCCGTGCTCATGTAGTTCAAACATGCATCTCTTCTGTCCTGAGTGACTCTATTTAGAAAAGCATAATTGGATGAAGATGTAACTAAAATTAATTTGGAAGATACTGTTTATAACCTAATCGATTCCTGTTTATTCCACCATGTTGTACCTTTGTTATTTGAAAAAAAAAAAATTTCAATTCTGATTGGGCTTTTCGAAACCTGTGTCCCTAAAATACTTAATGTCAAAACATGCTATTCTTTTTTTTTAGCTAGTCGCAATTGGTCTCCACCTGCTTTCAGCAAACTTGTCACATACTCAGTAAATAAGTGCAGGTCAAATTCAAGTGTGTAAATACTAGGCTAGTCTCCTTCAGTTGTGTGTGAGTGCTTCTGCAGTGGCTGTGTACTGGTAAGAATGGAGTTAACTGCTCACTGGTGGCTGTGATTGCGTGCGAGTCTGTGAGTGGCAAGGCAGGAAGAAGAGTGACACCCTTTTGACCTGATAGCATTGTGCCAGGCGTTCTACACGTCCCAGTCCGGATGTGCCTCGTCCCATCTCATTAAAAACCAATTATTCTCCAACCCCTTTTCTTAATTTTCCCCCGGATACCCTGTATCCCCCCATCTCCCTCCTCCACACTTTTTGGTTTACCAACCCACCCCCCTTCCCTGGCCATCTCTCCTCTGGCACCCTGGAGCTATTGTTGTGGCTGGGACACTGTCTCCCAGGGGAACTGATGGGGACCAGACAATCATTTTTGCTGAGAGTAAAAGCATATTTTTACAGATAGAGGCAAAAGGAATTGAAGAAAAGAAAGAATGGAGGCTGTTATAGTTTACCGTTTCCTCTAGTAGAATTCAAACATAAATCATACTGAAACTGAAATCATGACACTGCTTAACTGAAAGACTGGTTTCTTCTTACTTATGTGTATGTCTGGCAGGGATGCTGACATTGGGGGATTTTAGGCATGTTTATGATGTATCCCAGCATCCAGGACAAGAGAAAAGTGGGAAGCTTCATAGTCAGTTCAAACAAAGGAGCAAGCATACCTGGCTTTTCCAAGGCCCAGGATCTCACCGTGTGCTGCGCACACTCAGGAACAGGTCACTATCCACACACACGCGCGCTTTATTGTGGCGTTATTCATTCACACTCCTGTATCTGAAGTCTTACAATGTGTTATTGTTTTTTAAATTTTTCTTTTACTTTTACACAGAGTAACCAGTCTGACACGTCTGCTCTCTGCATTAGTTGAATTGAGCGAACCACTGCAGGTCATTCGCTATGAACATGGAGACTTTAGTAATTCACACTATGACAGCAGCCCTTCCAACTCAGAGACAACTTGTGCGCATACACGATTGGCAGGAAACACATCTGCTCTCACCGAGGTCCCTTGCCGGTATGCATCTCTTCTGTTGTAATATAATGTAACTTTTTTTTTTTTAGAAAGTACTTTTAAAATTCACTTTTATTAACTCATTCACTGCCAGCCATTGGCAGTGAATGAGTTAAACCCATTGACTCATTCACTGCAATTGACGGCTATAGACGTCAATGGCAGTGAATGAGTTAACAGGTTGTTGTCAGACACTTTAATTGTATTTGTGTAACAGAACAATGTCCCCTTTCATAGGGAGGAAACCCCTTTTTTTGCCCCATTTTTTGCATCTCCATTTATTGCTTCCTTTCTTATTTTATTCCAGGTATCTTACAGTTTTATTCTACCTCACCTCTGTAGAAGAAGGTGGTGAATCCACCTTTCCTGTGGCAGACAATCGCACCTATGAGGAGCAGGTGAGTGTCCCTTCATATTGTACCTTACTTTTTCCACTGTGTTTAAAACCTACATATGATAATTCAGAGAGATGATGAGCCATGGAAAGAAATCTGACACTTACTAGACTTATTAGACAAAAGCTGTTTACAGTTTTTTTTCTCATGTCCTAGGCACTTGTCCAGGATGGAGTTGATTTAACAGACACCCAGGAGACGTGTAGCAGAGGGAATCTGAGAATTAAACCTACTGCTGGGACAGTTCTCCTGTGGTACAACCATCTCTCTGATGGTAGAGGTAAGAATAGAAGATTTTAGCTATATTTATTGCACACACAAAGCCAGTAAGCAGTCCAGTATGCTAATTTTGTCTGTCTGCTATTTAATAGTTTTATTTCAGTCTTATTGAATTGTGACAAAATAATCTCTGTACATCTGAATGAGTGGCAGGAAAATTCTTTGTAAAGCACAAAAGCTCATTTACTACTGAATCATTTGAAGAACAGGATCACAAATCATTCAGTGTGACATTAGTATTCATGTAACCTCAGAGCTCGCCACATCCATGACACAAATAACTAGGTTTAAAAGCAGGGGTTCAGCAATGAAAACATCTCGATAACTTAACAACATATTGTATGATTAAAAAAAAGTCCTGGTGTCGCGAAATCGATCAATGTAGAGCAGTGTCACAAACCACAGAGGCCCCAGAAAAGTGCAATCAAACGTTGAGTTTATTAACAGCCAGGAGAAAACATCAACATATGTCTTCTGACCAAAATACGTGTTGTGGACACTTATAAAGCAGTGGGGTACACGCCCCCCCATGCCGTCAATGACAGATTAAAATAGGTTCCAGACCTTAGTCACAGTTAATCGTACATCTCTGTACATCTTTAATAGCTATAAACAGACATAGAACTTCTCATTTTGATAACACCTTCCATACAAGGTAATAATCTTAAGCCCTCAGGGTCTCTGAGGCTAATTCTTGACTCTGCTCATCTGTTACCAAGTAGAATAAAATGCAACAGGTTTGCAACAAGAAGCTGGAAACATTTGGGCCTCTGCTCAGGCCTATTCCTAGATTATATGTATTATATGTACTGTAAGCATGCATTGCAGTTATCCTTCTATGTTCTAGTTTCCCTCAGCATGGATCACCTGGACAGTCACGCCAGTGAAGCTTAAAACCCTTAATGAACTGAACATCAACTCAAAATAGGCACAGATAGGCAATGTGTATAAAATACTTCTAACCATACTTTTAATAAAGGTTAACATAACGGAAGGATCCTCAAATGGACATCTTCAATAAACAACTGTAATGCAGTATCAAGACTGTGAGAAATATTATTAGGTGAACTAATGCTGTAAAGAATGTTATTAATGCAGTTATAATGATGCAGATTATATGGCAGCAATAAAAGAATTTCTGTATCTCCACACTGGTAAAAGGAAAATGTGTCCTCTTTCAATTCTAAGGTTTTCCATATCAGTCCACAATCTTCAGTCAGGTAACTGCAACCTCAGATGAACATGATCACACGACATTTTACACAGTCATTATTTTTTAAAAGCACTAAGCCAAACAGCAGAGTCAGTGTATGAAAAACATATACCCCATGATTAAATGGCTTGTATAACCATCTTTAGAAGCAGTCACTTGAGGTCAGTGTTTTCTGTACGAGTCTGTGACTTCATATGTCTCTATGGAAGATATTTTGGCTCGTGCATCTTTACAGCTTTGCTTCATTTATTTGAGGTTTGCAGTTATCCATTCATGCACAGCCCTCTTGAGTTTCTGCCACAACATCTCAGTCAGGTTGAGGTCTGTTCTTTAACTGGGCCATAGCAGCACCTTTACTTATTTCTTTTTCAACCATTCTGTTGTTGATTTGCTGCGGTGTTGGGATCATTGGCCCTAATTTACTATCAGTGCTTATGAACAAACAGAAAAATCTGTAATTGATCAATAGTTTCGTACCTGAATTTGTTCTTTAGGAACAAATTTAGAAGTCCTTCTGGCCATGTGTATGAACAAATCACATCCTGGCTGCCTTGCCAATTAAAAAAATCTTTGAACTGAATGCTACTACTAAAAATAATGATAAAAATTGTTGCTTTTCAGTTAATATTTACGGTGTTAAAACTACCGTAAGTAATCAGAATACTCAAAATTGTTATGGAATCTGGATTCTTTTTCTTTCTTTTTTATTGCATTGAGTTTCTAACGTGTAGACAGTAGATTAGGCTATATGGACCTTGGCCTCCACCTGTTTTTCTTTTTTCGTGTCGTCTTGTTCATATCACTTTTGATCCCAAAGTTTGTTTGTTTTTGTTTTTTTACTTGAACCACGGTGTCTGTCTCGGGGCAAATCATATTCAGCACTCCTGTTATTTCAGCCTGAGTGTCGCTATTCATCTATTTATTTGAACAATTGTCACTCCTGTGGAAATACTTCAGAAACCTGTTCCTTTTCTGGTTTCCTCCTTGAACTTCAGACACTATTATAGAATGACTTTCTCCTTATTTTTACTCTACAAATGCAGGCTTCTCTCCTGCCATATCATCGTTTCCACTTTCTCTGCGTCACCTGGAGGGAAATGTGTTTCCTTATATAGAAAAATTGGGGCAGGGTAGTATGCAAATCAGTCGTCCTGTCCCCTTGGCAGAAAAACAGCCCCATAGCATGATGTTTCCACCCCCATGCTTCACAGTAGGTATGGTGTTCTTGGGATGCAACTCAGTATTCTTCTTCCTCCAAACACGACGAGTTGAGTTTATACCAAAAAGTTCTACTTTGGTTTCATCTGACCACATGACATTCTCCCAATCCTCTGCTGTATCATCCATGTGCTCTCTGGCAAACTTCAGACGGGCCTGGACCTGCACTGGCTTCAGCAGCGGAACACGTCTGGCACTGCGGGATTTGATTCCCTGCCGTTGTAGTGTGTTACTGATGGTGACCTTTGTTACTTTGGTCCCAGCTCTCTGCAGGTCATTCACCAGGTCCCCCCGTGTGGTTCTGGGATCTTTGCTCACCGTTCTCATGATCATTTTGACCCCACGGGATGAGATCTTGCGTGGAGCCCCAGATCGAGGGAGATTATCAGTGGTCTTGTATGTCTTCCATTTTCTGATGATTGCTCCCACAGTTGATTTTTTCACACCAAGCTGCTTGCCTATTGTAGATTCACTCTTCCCAGTCTGGTGCAGGTCTACAATACTTTTCCTGGTGTCCTTCGAAAGCTCTTTGGTCTTGGCCATGGCGGAGTTTGGAGTCTGACTGTTTGAGGCTGTGGACAGGTGTCTTTATACAGATGATGAGTTCAAACAGGTGCCATTCATACAGGTAACGAGTGGGGGACAGAAAAGCTTCTTACAGAAGACGTTACAGGTCTGTGAGAGCCAGAGATTTTCCTTGTTTGAGGTGACCAAATACTTATTTAGGGGCGACCGTGGCTCAGGGGGTTGGGAAGCGTATCTGTAACCGGAAGGTCGCCGGTTCGATCCCTGGGCTCTCTGTCCTGGTCGTTGTGTCCTTGGGCAAGACAATTTACCCTACCGCCTACTGGTGTTGCCAGAGGGGCCGATGGCGCGATATGGCAGCCTCGCTTCTGTCAGTCTGCCCCAGGGCAGCTGTGGCTACAACCGTAGCTTGTCTCCACCAGTGTGTGAATGTGAGAGTGAATGAATAGTGGCATTGTAAAGCGCTTTGGGTGCCTTGAAAAGCGCTATATAAATCCAATCCATTATTATTATTATTATTATTATTATTATTATTTTCCACCCTAATTTACGAATAAATTCTTTACAAATTCTACCATGTGGATTCATGGATTTTTTTTTTTCCACATTCTGTCTCTCACAGTTGAAGTGTACCTCTGGTGCAAATTACTGACCTCTGTCATCATTTTAAGTGGGGGAACTTGCACAATCGGTGGCTGACTAAATACTTATTTGCCCCACTGTATAACATAGAGGATCTCTCTTAAGAAACACTTCCAAACAAGCCACACTTATTCAATCTTTTTCTAATTGTACTGTCATGAACATTAGCATTTTACATGGTAGCTGAGGTCTGTAGAGTCTGAGATGTAGTTCATGGGGATTTTTGCGGTTTTTCTAATTACTGTGGAGTCTGACCTAAGGGTGAAATTGCTTTGATATCCGTTCCAAATGTTTTCCACTTGTGAATAATATTTTTTTAACTGCAGAACGATGGACTTTAAATTGTCTTGGAAATGGCTTCATAAGTCTTCCTGTCATTGCTGATGTCTTTCTTCTTTGGCATTTTGTTAACACACAGCTGAATTCTCCAGACCAGCAAACTGCCAAAACGTCTGCTTTTATAGAGTTTCTCACACTCGCTGATGAATGGTTAATCAACTGAATTTGTTCAGCAGCAATGGGCTGCTGCTGCTACTTATCATCTTAATTCCTATAGAAGTAGTAAGTGCACTGCATCTCATTTTGGCTTAACATTTATTAAAAATAACAAATAAATACTGACACGGTGTAATGTGTCATTCTTCACCTGAAGTTGTATTTACTTCATTTAATGACTTTTTAATGCCTTGATATGTGAAACCTTAGAATTGAAAGGGGGTGTACTTTATTTTTAACCTGATTATATTTAACTTGTGGTAAATGGTCAGCACAGTGCAGCAAACATCAAATCTGTAAATCATTCAGTTGTACGTCTAAATGTTTGTCACACTTGTTGTTGGTATTTTTCAAGACTCCAGTAACTGCTAAAACTTTTTTTTCTTCTTAAATGCTGCTTCTCTCCTGGCTTCCACAGGTTGGATGGGTGAGTTAGATGAGTATTCCCTTCACGGCGACTGTCCGGTCAGACGTGGAGTGAAGTGGGTGGCCAACAGCTGGATAAATGTGAACCCAGATTACCAGCAACAAGCCCGCTACCAGAGAGTAGTTGCTCAAAGGCATCAAGCTAAATCAGGCATGGATTATCAGTCTCTCTCACACAGCGACCTCCACCAGGATCTATAGCTGGCTGTTTTTATTGAGAAAAGTCATTCTAATTTTAAAATTAGGTCAGTTTTGCGTCATTGCAGCCAGTGAGTTCTGACAGATGTTTTTTTTGTTTGTTTATTTTAACATTGCCAGATGTTGTAGTCAGATTAAAAATTGCACAAAACAGCACCACATATCTCTGTCTTGCATGTTTAGTGAATTTTACTAGGGAGCTTAATTTGCAGTTATGGAGGCATATTTATATAGCACAGTTAACAAGTACAAATAAATGTAACAGAGGCAATGCCATTCTTTATGAAAATCAAGCCTTACAAATGTAGAGTAATAGATTATATATGGGGTCCATGTGTGAACAGGAAAAGATGCAGTTATGTTTATTAAGAGAGAAGTCTGCTTACCTCCCTTCCTTTTAGGCTTACTACGCTGCTCCTCCTCTTGCAGGTCTATGTCATTTATTGTTATGGAATTCAAGCCTTTTGTTACAAGCCATATTCATCACAGTATACATAAGTGAATGTGTTACCGAGGGAAATTCCTGTGAACTCTTGTATGTCTATTTTGTTCATCAGTTTTCCTTACAGTGAAAATGAGCTTTCGTCATGATGTGTCATTTAATAAGGTGATTGCAGGAATCTTGTATACTGTATAGAATGATCACTTGTCACACTGGCTGTACAAGGCCAGTCCTTCAGGAGTAATTTAAATTAGATTTTCTAGTATTTCAACTTGTGTGTTTTTATTCTCACAACTCAAAGCGTGTTTAATTGTCTGAGACTATTTATTTCAGTGTTATTTATTGTCACCGTCTGGTGATTTAAGTTAAATGAATGCATATTTATAAAAGTTTGATGTTGTGGTGGATCTGTGTTTTATTGTATTTGATATGTCATTAAATACAGTATACAAAACAGTGGTACAAAAATATTAGTGGTGTTGTGTAACTGCTCACATCATGTTATATAAAGAATCGCCACTAGATGTCGCCAACAACATGTACAGTTATGTCTGTGACTTGAATATGAGGTAGTTGTGATATACACGGGGAACTTGTCGGCAATAGTCCCTTTGGATGACCAGCTGATGACGTCAGCGCATATGCGTTACTGACGTTGGGTGATGGAGGTTTCACATTGTAGGCAGACAGGTGCTGTACGTGTCTCAGAAAACTCCAATCGAAACTAACTGAAAACCAACAAGCCTCTTATTAAAACGGCAGCAATCTTCAGTCTTCATTCAAAGTTGTCATGCATTAAAATTTTTGCTCGCATGAATTAAAGCTCATATTTCTAAATGTGAAAAATAAATTAAAAACAAATCTCTGAATCTATATTTATCTTTGGGGTGTATTGAGATTTGTATCTTGGTAAGCAGATCCGTAACTACGCAGAAATACCTCTGACAGTGACAGTGAACGACAATCTGCAGGCGATTACATAAAACTGAATTTCTAGAGAAATCTAAATGCGTAGGCTACCTCTGAGTGTGCACACACCTGAGAATTCTAGCGTTTTGACTGGCGTGCTGTAAACACGCACAGCTCGGCTGGATCTCGGAACCACCTAAAACATTTTTACGTTTGTTTGTTTGTTTGTTTTTCTACACTGTCGTGGCGGATCTCCAAATGCTTGTGAAGACGCATCTACGGATATGGGTTCTGTTGCCCTGACTCAGGACTCACAGGCTCACGCTGCCGGGATGACATGCCGTAGTAATGCTGTGCTGCTGATGCTGTGCACACCGCACTGGGCTCTCCTCAGCCAATCACGTCAGCTGACGGCGGGAGGAGGCGGGGGAAGCGTCGGTCACAGCTAACGGACCGCGGAGCAGGTCACATTCTTCGTCCGTCGAATTGCGGCATACCGTTCGGGATAATGGACTTGTAACTGGGCGATTTAAACACAAAAATCATTACCCTAAGGCGCAGTATAATTTTCATTTAGCTCTTATCCATGAGATTCTTCAGGCTTACCTTCAAGTGCTTCGTGGACTGCTTTTGAATCTCCTCCTGTCAACGGCTGAACTGACCGCGGCGCTTTGTGAAATTTTCCATCTCTTGGCTGAGCTGAGGGGTTCCAACGTGAAGCAATTGAAAAAAAAAAAAAACTGAGATTTTTTTTCAAGAAGGAGAAATAACAAACTCAGAAGATCAAAAAAGAAAAAAAAAAAAGGAAAAAAAGAGACAACTGGAGCACTGAACAGTGTGGTTGCATCTCCCTGTCTGCCTCTCTGAGCCCGCCGGGTGCCTTCTTTGGCCAGGCATTTAAAAACTTCAGCTGCTTCTGGCTAAATAAAAACAGCCAGCTTGCGCTTTTAAAAAATATAAATATATATATATATATACACACATACATATATCTATCTATATATATATATATATATATACATTTTTTGTGCCGCCACTCAGCAGTATGTCACCTGAGTTGGAAGAGAACAGCCAAGGTGAGTATGACGTACGACCTCCACTGCTTAAAAATGACTTCTTAGGTAGGGTACCATATGAGTCAGCCACTAGCTAAAAACATAAACACAAGTAGGTGAATTAAAGCATCCCTGCTTCTGCCACAGTTTTAACATTATTGGATGACGATAAAAGCTTCCACACACCAGCTGCGCTTAACCTGCTTCAAATCTATTATTTTACTGCATCATGCTTGTACAGAGAGGAAATATAAATAAACATGGGACCAGAAGCCAGTCATTTAAGGGTATTTGAGTCTCTAAGGCTACATCTCTAAGCCAGTGTAGCCTTAGAGATGTTCACTGGTGGTGAATACAGAAGACCCTCATGTCAGGGTATAGTCATTCAGCATTCAGCTTATGAATTTAATGTGCCTCAAGGATATGATGCAAAATACTTAGATCTGTGGTGAAGACAGACAGTGTATACCTGTGTTGCCCGCCAGGTGCCTTCTTGGCCAAGCATTTTAAAAACTTCAGCTGTCTCTGCATTATGTCCTTGAGGCATGGCCATTTTATTTAAGGGCAGATTTTTTCTTGACTGGAAGCTGTTCCTCACACAGATGATTCTTCAACCACAGAGCAACCTTAAAAGAGAGGTTGCTCTGTATATGCTCACATCCCTTACCTTCCCCACTCTTTTCTCATCCTCTGCTCACACACCCCCTCAAAACTGCTCTGATCTGGATTCAGCTGCCTTTGAATCCAGCAAAGAGCGGCTCACTCTAATATTGTGGAAAGACACTAAGAGCCACGTTGCATTTGTGTTTGAGTGGCGCATGAGAAAGAAGAAAAGCTTTGTAAGTAGCAGGGGAGCTTGAGCTGTACCTTGAGGCGGCTTTATGCCGTGTTGTACTGCAGCACGCTAATCAGTCTGTCTGTGAGACAGAGAGAATGAACATCGGGGGAGGGTGCAGTGATGACAGTATAACTGCAACTGAATGTGGGCAGTTTGCAAAAACAAATCTCATGTATGTGTATATTAAGATGTATTACACTCCTGTTACCGCTGGGGGGGAAAGTACGTAATAACTGGCCAAGCTTGCATTGACTATTTTAATGAATGGAAAGCGTGCAGCCTCTCTTTCTCTCTATTCAGCACGAGTGTGGCCTAAGAGACCAGAGCTTGTCTGTCCCCAGTGCTGACGTGTGATGTAAAGATCTGAAACTGTATACTTGCCAGATGATGTGTTGTAATATTTTATGCTGTTGTTATATTAATGCCATTTAGTCATTTCCATATCTTTGTGCTTGTTTTTGAATCAACCCTGTTCTTCTGTCCAGGTGAAATCAGTGTTCCCCAGCTGGACGCAGGGATACTGTCTGAGGAGGAGGGCAGCGCATCAGCTCGCCCTCTGGTGCCTGTGCCTGGGGTGGGCTCAGGGTGCGATGACGGCGGAGGGGGTGGCCCAACGCAGACCCAGGACGATACTGCGGCTGGAAATGGGTCTGTAACAGTACCAGCAGCGGAGAGAGAAACCTGGACCAGACAAATGGACTTCATCATGTCCTGTGTGGGTTTTGCTGTTGGCTTGGGCAACGTGTGGCGGTTCCCTTACCTGTGCTACAAAAATGGAGGAGGTGAGCTCCCAGAGCACTGTGTAAATGTACTCTGAGTAAAACGTTAAGTGTGTATGACTGAGCAGCAGCATGGTGGCTCTGTGTTTAACACTGCTGCAGAGGGCAAGAAGGTTACAGGTGCAAACCTGCTGGTTGGCTTTCCGTATGCATTATCTTCCTAGCACAGATGAGAGACACGCATGTTTGGCTAATTAGCGATTCTAAATTGGTAGTAGATGTCTCTGTTGGACTGGCACCCTTTATCCTCCAACTGTTGTCTGGTGGGATAGGTTCCAGCCATAGCATAAAATAGATAAATGACTGGTATTAAAAGCTAAGGAAAAAAAGCTACCACTAAGAAAAAAGCTTCCATAAGAGAAAGTTAGGGTCCAGTTTGAATACATTGAAGCTCTTTTCTTTTAATGCATTCTTCATGGATGCATCATTTAAAATAACCAATTTAGGAGCTCCTTCACTTCACACTACTGGTGCCATCTGCAAAGATTATACCAAAATTATACCATGATAATTGCCCTTGTATAGCAAAGAAAAGGTGGCTCAGCTATCAGCCCTGAGGGTCACAATGCTGGTGAAAAAGTCCACCATTTAGCCACGAAACCACCATGGGACTAAGTCCTTACTGACCTCTTTATAATTATTAAAATACTATGAATACAATATTCAGCAACAAGAAATTCAACAATTTCCATGGTGATATGAATAAAGTATTTATCCATCTGTGTATCTATTTATAAAATATTATTTAATGCAAAAAAGATTACGAGTTACAATTAGCTTGGTATCAAAATGAAACGTCTATTTAAAAAAGAGATTCTGGGGAAAAAACAAAGTTTCTCAGTGATCCTTTAAAGTATGATCCTCTAACTGAACGATCATTCAGCAGTGAAAATAAACTCAGATAGGCAGAAGGACAACCGTGAAAGTCAATGCGATGAGATAAAGTTAGACAAAGCAGGGCCTGCGTGGCTGTGAACACGTAGCTCAAAAGCCATGCCCCATCATGTGATATCGCCATATTTATTATAGCTGCCTGTTGCTTCATAGGCAGACTTAGGCCGAGCTGCACTACGATCTTCCTCTTCCTTATGTTGGCATATGATGTTATTTGAGCTGTTCCAAGTCCTCCTTTCATCTGTGCCAACTTTGTTCCCTCGTTACCTGACCTGACTGCAGCTTTTGGCCTAGACTTTTTCCTTATCTCTCTTATCTCTGCCCTACCCACTTTTCATTTTATTATGAGGTGTTTAGTTGAAGTAAAACTAAATGAGAGACTGTGTGTCTTAGTCCAGCCCTTTTTGTCTCCCATCTATGTGTCTTGTGACGAGTGGCTCTGATACCCACCTTCTGGTATCATATAACAATAGCCTGCCTCACACAGTCCACCCCCCTGTGTTCCTGCCCAGCGCTCATGAGACAAACAAAGGTGCTCTTTCCCACCCGCCTGCTGATAAGGAGGCATATGGATATGTCACACAATAACCGTCCTGTGACTGCGCCCCGTCCTTTCCCTCCGCGTCAGCGCAGTAACATCCGCTACAGTACTTCACTTTCCACCTTTGACCAACCCAGGGTACACCTTGTAACTCAACAAAAAGTATCCGATAAGAGCTGAGGCTTTAAGTGAGCACTGCTTGTTGGTGAAACAAGGACACGCTCCTCTGGAGACAATAACAGGTGAATACACAAAATTATTGCCCAGACAATCTCATCGATTTATTTTGTAACCCAGCTGTTAGGCCTGATGTGTCCGGTTAGCTATGATTAAAGAGGATTTACTTAAGCCTATTAAGGATGCAGTTGTGTGATGATTTGGCCAATTTGTTTGGGTATGTCAGCACAAGAATTTTCTCCACTCATTCCATCAGTCGTCCTATCGCATCTTTCTCCCCTTCTCTCTCTTTTTCCTCTTTCTGCATCTCTCTCAGTCTCCCACCCCTTTTCTCTCTTAGACTCTCGCTCACGAATGTTTCCTTATATGGCTACAGCCCTCTCCTCTCAGAGAATCACATAAAGAAAAATGAAGCGGATGAGAGAGAAATTGTAAAGCATTTGCACAGCGAACCAGGTCAATGCCTTTGTGTGTGTCATTTTTGTTATTTGTTGAACCTCTGACACGTTGATGTCCCAATTTTTCTGCCAGCCTCTCCGGTAATCTGTCCATCTTTCCCTCCTTTCTTCTTGGCCTCTTTCTGCTCTGCGTCATAGCTGGTCATGTGACTCCACTCCCATCTGCACGCTGTGGTGGCATAACCGAGTTATGTTTATTACTATTCCACCCAAATCATTGCAGGTAGATACAGGGAAGTAAATTCCTTGTGCTGCCTTTTTTGCACCTTTTTGCTATGTTTTCTTCTTCCTCATCAGAGTAGGCTACAGTGTGAGAATTCAAAATGAAGTTATTTATAGAAAACACTTGCTCTGAGCCAGCTGCTGCCGATCAAAACAAAACAAGTCCTAGATGTCTCTATCAGGACTAATAATTCCCATCTGAGTCCACTGTCGTCTCACATTCCCATTTTTCTGTCTCCTCACCTTGCAGTTTTTGAGTTCAAGGACAAACTAGTGCAGTTGCCTCTGCACGCGGGAGACATTGTCTCCCACACTGACTTTCAGCGCAGCTTTTATCTGTGGGCTTGTCTGTCCTCCTCCCTGACTCCCCCCCCCGTGTTCTGTGTTGCTTCTTCCTCCTTTTAACCGTTTCTTCTTGAGCTGAACGTTTAATTACGATGAGCCTTGTTGGTGTGTGTGCACATTCTTAAAGACATTAAACATGACTTTCATGTCACGTTTTCTGCCTGTTTCATTGTCACACATATTCAAAGAGCCTGAATTTGTTAATCCTGCAGTTGAAATTAGAATAAATTATAATATGAATTAGTTGAATTTAATGTTAATGATATAATTAGTTGAAGATTTGAAGATATTAATGAATAGCATTTAATTGTCTCTAAATATGCTTCCTAGCATAACGTCTGTGGGAGTGCGGCTTTGCTAATTTTCTTTTTCAAAGTCAGTCCTTGGTCTATTTACATTTTTAAACATGAAAAAATTAAGTAATGTATTTCTCCAAAGTTTCTCATAGTTGTTTAATTTAGCACATGAGGCATTCATTGTGTTTATTAAACAATATTAATATTACAATAGTACAGTATTGAACACTGTTTCTACCTGTCCGTGATGAATATGAGTGCCGTGTGTTGCAGGGGTTTTCCTGATCCCTTACTTGTTGATTGTGTTCATCGGGGGCATCCCAGTTTTCTTCCTGGAGATTGCCCTGGGACAGTTCATGAAGCAGGGAGGGGTCTCTGCCTGGAACATCGCACCCCTCTTTAAAGGTACGTGCAACACATTTATCTGAAAAGCTATAAATCTAGCCACCATTTTTTGATTTAGAGCTCACCTCTCCTCCTTCATTAGGTCTGGGCTTGGCCTCAATGGTGATCGTGTTCTTCTGTAACACCTACTATATCATGATCCTGGTGTGGGGCCTCTACTTTCTCTTTCACTCTTTCACTAACCCACTGCCCTGGGCCACCTGCGGACACCCCTGGAACACCCCCAACTGTACACAGGACTTTCGACGCACCTGCCACAACCGCAGTACTGCCCAGCCTGCTCTACCATCGTCTGCCTCCACCAACTCCAGCCTCTTCTCCTCCGCATCTCCGCTGAACCTCTCCTCAGCCCAGCTCCTCCTCAATGGCAGCTGCATGGATGCTGAGGGCCTGCGTTCTCCTGTCATTGAGTTTTGGGAGTATGTCATCCCTTGATTAAGCAGGCTTTCTGCAGTTTTTAAGTACATTTTTAAGGCTGTGCACACAGGTTTTTTTTTTACCAGTTGCAAAATGCATCTTATTTTAAGTTTTGCTGGCATTTATATGCCATTTGCAGGATGTATAAGGAAATATAGTTTCAATTGAAATCCAGCTGTGCACTTTATATTTGAACATTATTTACCTCATAGCTTTAAATGTCTTTGTTGTGTTTGGAAACAATGTTTTTCAAATCTTTTGTTCTTTCTTCTAGACGTAAAGTTCTTCGTCTGTCTGGAGGGCTGCACGAGCCCGGTGATATAAGCTATGAGATGGTGCTGTGTCTTATAGCCACCTGGATCATTGTTTACTTCTGTATGTGGAAAGGAGTTAAATCTACTGGCAAGGTAAAGTATTTTCTGCCTGTGCAATACAAAATACATAATGTTACAGGGCTGAGTGCAGATTAATATTTATATCCGTTAGTATGCTGCACATAAAAGGTTGTCAGGGATCATGGAGTGCAGTCTAATGTTTGAACGGCTTCATGGAAAGATTTAAATAATTGCAGCATTTTTGCCCTTTGACCCCAAATCAGCTTTAGTGTAATGTGGGGATCAGTGTCTAGACTGAAACACAAATTACTCTAAATATATGCATACTCTTGTTCTTTTAAAAGTTAGTCATATTCTGTATATCTTTTCACTCGGGCTGCAATCCCTAAATCTTTATTATGTAACACTCCGCATACAGACTGCTCAGCCTTCCGTTTTGTAAAAAAAAAAGCCCATTCCTCATTCTTTTGAATCTCCTTATGCTGTAGCATATTGAGATGTGTGTGTTTGCATACTTGTGTCTCCAGAGTAGCCAAAGCTCATAGAAAGAGGGGAAAAATAATGAAAGCCACTGAGCCAGCCAGCTATAAGCCGATTAGTAACTTTCCACCATGTTTGAAAGCTGGAAAGGGGCTTTTCTGTCCATGTTCTCCCCTAGATCAAGGCAAATATGTGCTTTCTCACTGCTTTGCTCTCACCATACTGAAGCTTGGACTTGATTTTTCTATAAGGTAGCAAGGTAGCAAGCTGTGACTTTCTCTGTATAATGTGACAAAGACTGCATTCTGAAAAGGACTGCCAAAACCCCCTGCTATTGCAGGAGGTTTACAAAATATCTGGCTTTCCATTTACAGGCTACCTTTTCTCCAAAGTAATATGACAGGCCTCATTACACATCTACTACAGGAAGGACCTAATGGGCTTCTACTTATGACACGAGTATTTGCAAAGCAGGTAATTGTTTAATCAAAGTGATAAAAACATGCTTAGGCCCAGCTAGATAAGCTGATGAACCATGTTGATAAGCATTAAGCATTTCCAGCTAACCTGTTCATTTAATATGAGGGGCCCAACTGTTTAGTTTTCTCCTTTCACTCAATGCAAGTTACTGCACAGTCTTCAAACTTGACCTCCCCACCCCAAGTATGTCCCAGAAATGTTCCTAAAAGTATTTAGAGGTGTGCTTAACAGGTCTTGTTTTTATCTCTCTGCAGGTTGTGTACTTCACAGCTCTCTTCCCTTACCTGGTTCTGGTTGTTCTTCTTGCCCATGGGGTCACTCTGCCTGGAGCATTGGATGGCATTGTTTATTACCTGAAACCAGACT
The DNA here is from genome assembly GCF_963969265.1 of Rhamphochromis sp. 'chilingali'. Classification (NCBI taxonomy): domain Eukaryota; kingdom Metazoa; phylum Chordata; class Actinopteri; order Cichliformes; family Cichlidae; genus Rhamphochromis; species Rhamphochromis sp. 'chilingali'. Next base: position 173,976 of record NC_137939.1, on the reverse strand, counting down.
GGTCCAAACTGGGAGAAGCACAGGTTTAACTTTTGCATAAGCTTTGCTTTGGATAAGAACTGTTCAAATGACATCTAAGAAATGTAAGTCAAAACAAATTTGGGGGGAAATTACTCACACGTGTCTTTTCTATAATAGGTGTGGATAGATGCCGGCACTCAGATTTTTTTCTCCTATGCCATCGGACTAGGTGCCCTGACTGCGCTGGGTAGCTACAATCGCTTCCATAACAACTGTTACCAGTGAGTTTATACACAACATAGAATCAGACGCTACTGTCACTGAAAGGGGGCCAAAATCAGCACAAAGTCATAGCCTGAATCTGCATTCTGCTTCATGTGACTGTGGACTTCAGTACTAAAATAAACCAAAAAAAAATGTATTTCCACTACAAATAGGCTTTCTTTCACTATACACCCAATGACAGGGAGAAGCGCAACCTCAGTCTGACCTTGCTAATGATCACATGAAGACCCAAAAAGATCTGAAACATTCCCTCACTTGCACTTTGAATGCTTTATTGTAAGATCTGATCTTTTCTCTGAACACCACTATGACTATTAGACTAAAACACTGTGCATTAGAAGTCTGATCGAAGATTCACAGTCATAAATAGTCGTAAATATATAAGAGATCTATTTTATCTTCAAGCAAACACCCCTTTATGCATTTCCAACAAATGTAGAATATCAAGTATGCACTCAATGAAAACTCTCACATGGCTTCAATGAAAGTTTTCATTGGTTTGTAAGCTTGCATATGTTTAGCCAGAAGAGACAGATACGTAAACCTATTAAGAGCCTTTTGAGGTATTTGGCTACACAGTAGTAACAAGGATTTTATTTTTGTAAATCTCAAGCACGTACTTATTTAGAGGGCACTTAACGGTATGGGCCACATTTTTTTCCTCTCTTGACCACAAGTTGAAAAATGAGTTCACATGAGAGCTTTTCAGCCCTGTTTCTTACACACATTAAAGTAGGCCCAGAAATAGATGGCAAGATTTCTATAAGCTATTCTTAGAGTTCAGCATGTAGTATATTTTGCATCTGGGTTACAGATTTCTTGCTTTAAAAGTAAAGCAAACATAGCTTGATTAATGATCTGTTTAGGGATCAAACTATCAGCATCTCCACCTGTTGGTTCACCACTTATATGCCCCAAAGTGCACACACTGCCATAAGAGAATCTTTTACTGACTCAGGTGTGAATTGTTTAGAATATAGCAGTCAAAGGTCACAGTCCTTGTGACCTCGCAAAACATATTCCTGGCCATAATGCAATAATTCCTCTGCTGATTCATATAAACACAGCCTAAGAATGCTAGCTGTGCACAAAAACAGCCAAGTAGTGATGCAAGCAAGAATAACTGGATATTTCCATATATATCATTTAATATTTATGATCATTTGACATATCTCTTCAAGCTATGACAGGAAAATGCAGTTTTATCGAGCAGTTTCTGGTGCCTAAGTTGCAAAGAAACAGCACACTGTTTTGCACCAAAGTCCTGGTCCAACCAACCTTTTGGCTATGAGGGCAAAAACCTCACACATGCAAGGGGGTGAGAACCGGCCAGTGAAATTTGCCCCTGTAGTGATGCTGGCAATTATTTTATTTTTAGCCTGTGGCGATAACCTGTTCTGGATTGAGCTTGATAAACCACTTATTGAGCTTTTTTCAAAAGTTTAATCATTTACAAGCGTGCTACAGGTATAGATACAGGTATGTATTTTTTTTGCCTCGCTAGCCAACACAAGAATTTCAAAAACGGACACAGAGTGAAGTCTTCAAGGGAAAAATTCATATAAAATAAAGAAATAACAGATATAAATGACAGACAAAATACAGTTTTTTTGAAAGTCCATCTATAAGTTGTGGAATATTAGGAAATGTAAATAAAGTTTTAGACATTTATTGTAGATAAAGTTAACATCACTTTTTAATAACCAAAAGATGAACAGTTCTAGTATTTTATAAAAAATAAGTAGTTTATTAGAGTGAGTGATTGGATCCTCTGAATATACTTACACAGTGTTTACACATAAATAGTAAGCTAAAAAACAAAAGTAAAGTTAGGCGTGGTTTTAGATAGATGGTAGCAGCTCTGTTATGTTGAGTATAACTTTTTAAATTCAGCATTTAACAGCCATGTTTCCTGGTGTGTGATGACAGTTACAGCCTCAAAGAGCGGCTCCATAAAGAGCGGGCAGGGATAGCTCAGTAGGTAAAGCGGTTGCCCCGTGATCGGAAGGCCAGGGGTTCGAATCCCCTGAACGGCTACCCTGAGGTACCCTTGAGCAAGGCACCATGCCCACACGCTGCTCCCCGGGCGCTGCACTGGTGGCTGCCCACTGAGTGAATGGGTTAAATGCAGAGAAGAATTTCCCCACGGGGATCAATAAAAGTGTACATTATTATTATAACTTTAAGTTGTTTGAACAGGTAGGGTCTTATTACGGACTGCTTTCTTAAAACAAACTGTCATTCTGACTTGTTTTGATTGTTTACATCCACACACATGCTTTTGTGCGCTGCCTCAGATTCGTACAGATAGTGCTGACTGAATGGACTGAATTGCTGTTGAAAGCATTTGTGTAACAGTGTTATAATAATCATCACAATGCAACTGCTGTTTGTACATTCTTCATATCAGTCAGCATTCTTGGTTAGACTTGTCAGAATAAACAAAGGAATCCTGCTCACCGTGTAGGCAGATAACAGAGACGTTGTTGACGTAATACTCATTCGAATCTCCTAACATCACTGCATCATAGATATCGGATATTTTCCTTTCATTCTGTATCATCCGTGACCTTGAGACAGGCTTCTTTGCTCTCTATTCTCCACCTGACAACTGCAAAGACAACATCTGCTTTTAGAGAAATTGCTATTGATCCCCAGTTTAGCTTCCCGGCCCATCTCTACTCTCTATGCCAGTGTCTTGAGTCTCTGACACAGGCCTTATGTTACAGCACAATATAATGCATCCTTCTATCTCATTTCATTTATTTTATGTGATAGTTGCCTTGTTTTTTTTCTTCTTCTCTGTATTTCTGTGTAGGGATGCATTTGTGCTCGCTCTCATCAACAGTGGAACCAGTTTCTTTGCCGGCTTTGTGGTATTCTCTGTGCTGGGTTTCATGGCTACAGAACAAGGAGTGGACATCAGTAAAGTAGCCGAGAGTGGTATGAATACACCTTCCCCCCTGAAACGCTGTGCAATTTGTATTAAGTAATAAGCATCACCAGTGAGAGCCACATGTCCACAGTGATGGCTCTGTTTCTTAATGTGCAGGTCCAGGCCTGGCCTTTATAGCCTATCCCAAGGCTGTGACTCTGATGCCTCTGGCACCGCTCTGGGCAGCACTTTTCTTCTTCATGTTACTCATACTGGGGCTGGACAGTCAGGTACTAATGACTGACTTTCCTTTATATCATAATTTTGGAGAAAGAACTCATCTTACACAAGATATATACTAATTTTACTTGAATCTTACGTGCTTTTATTTTTTGGTGTCAATCTAATTCCTTCTCTTTTTCTATCATTCTTTCATTCACCAAAGAGAGACAGAAACAGCCTGAAATACCAGTTTTAGGATTGCATTTCTCAGCTGCCTGTTTGTTGTGTGTCTGTTTGAGCCACTGCCTACATCCATTGTTTTACAGCCCAGGGATTTGTCAATGAGCTTCTGTGTGATTCACACAGAGAGCGTCTGTCTGCTCTCCATTCATTTACTCTCATTTTCAATTCTCTCCCTTTTCTTTCCCTTCTTTTTTTTTTAAACTGGCATAGCCTATGAATATCCTGCCATCTCTGTTAAATAATGTAAAAATAGCTTCGCAGCTGTTATCTGCTCCACTCTTTATGGTTGCTGTAATATGTTTCGAAGAGATACGCATAAGCATTCTTTAACAGGGAGACGGCTCATGATAAAATGCTCACTTGCAAACTTTTAAGTGTCACTTCACTGCATCTGATGTACAACGATTGTCTGAAAGAGGAGTTTATAGCGTAGTTGGTGGGATGACACAGCGTCCACCTCTGTACTGGAAACAAGAACTAGCTCATTTCTGCACCTTTATGGATATTTTTGTGTGATATTTAATGTGTCTGTGATATCAGACAAAAATACTAACACACACAGAGTCGAAGAATTCTCATTCACTTTTGTTCCTCTACGTTCCCTCTTTTTCATTTCCAGTTTGTCGGGGTTGAGGGTTTGATAACGGGAATCATGGACATGCTGCCCCCAAAATCTGCCCTGGGCTCGCTTCGGCGAGAGGTAGTAGCTGCCATCTGCTGCATCATCTGCTTCCTCATTGACATGTCCATGGTTACTGAGGTAAAGTCAAATTTTTGACTAAATGTCATTTAGTTGTATTCTTCAGAATTAGGTATTTTTCTAGTTAGCTATTTGTAGATTACTAATTATTCTAATTAGGTAGATTTAATTTCTTACCAGTCTTGTAGTAAAGATAAGTGTCCTTTATGGAGCTTCTCAACATTTGCATCATAACCTCCTTTTACTAATAATAAAATGTGCTTGTTGGAACTTGTAATTGGAACTGTAAACCACTCTTAGAAACCAACTGCTCACATATTGGCCCTTTTAGCCTTGTACCACTGCTGTGCTCCTAAATTTGTTAGAGTGAATGCATTCTGTCATTCAGACATAGCTTTCACTTTAGATTTGTGGAAAGATTAACGGAAGGAACTGCATGTCTGAAATGGGTTATGAATTATTAAAAGGATGGTTCTGATGGTCTTCTGCTCTCACCGTTTCTATCAGGGAGGGATGTATGTCTTCCAGCTGTTTGACTACTACTCTGCCAGTGGCATCACATTGTTGTGGCAGGCCTTCTGGGAGTGTGTGGTGGTTGCATGGGTGTATGGTGAGACAGCGCTGCACAAACACAGCACAAATTATACAGACTGCACTGTCCAGGGCATTCTCACAACATCCTTACATTACCCTGTCAGGCGCAGACCGTTTCATGGACGATGTGGCTCGTATGATCGGCTATCAGCCCCTACCCTATATGAAGTGGTGTTGGTCCTACATCACACCTTTTGTCTGTGTGGTACGTGCTACTTCATTTTTTTTTAAGTAAACTGTATCTGCAAGTGGAAAACTAGTAATATCTTGGCATTCATATAGGGAGTGTTCCTGTTCCATGTGGTTAACTACAAGCCCCTGACCTACAACACAGTGTACACATACCCCATCTGGGGTGAAGCACTTGGCTGGGCGCTGGCCCTATCCTCCATGCTCTGTATCCCTGTCACTGTTCTCTACAAACTACTGCGCTGCAAAGGATCTTTGCGGGAGGTCAGTGTTCATGGGTGCTGGCATGTCTGTTCACTTGCATTCTCCTGTTTCTGTTTACTTTTGATCAGTAGGAATGCGTCTCCTTGGATGTTGCCATCACTCATCTATGAGTTATTTGTTCAACTGATTTCCTCATTAATCATTAAAGAGGACTTATTGCAGAAAACTAAATTGTCCGTCCCGTCCCAAAAAAACCATCTCATTGTGTTTTTACTCTGTAGCGCTGGCAGCACCTAACCACACCAGTTTGGGGCAGACATCACTTGGAGTACCTGGCCCCTGAGAGTGAGGCCAAACTGCTGCCCCCTGCAGGAACCAAGGGGACGCTGCTCTTTGAGAGTGTCATCTGATGAGTTGAGCTCCACAGAACAAAAGGGTCATCTTTGACAGCAGCAGACACGTACATACGCGAACAAACTTACAGATTAATTACACACCCTTCCACTTTAAAACTGTAAGAAAGACCTGGACAATGGACCAAAGATTAGATTGGAGAAAAACAACCATGTATTCATCACATGCTGATATACCCTCTGCTCTGTTTTCTGACTCTACCTCGCTGGCTTGCCCCTCTCTTTCTGTCCCACTCCTGCGTTTGTGCTGTTCTGTCCTGTATTGCTTTGTCTGTGTGATGTAGTTTGTAGTTTGCAATATCTTCCCTTTCCACGCCTTCCTGTCCACGTTTTAACAGCCTCACTCAACCCAAGCAGTCATGCCATCTTCAATGAGCATAAACTTAAAAGAGTCTGATGAGTTGTTTTAAAATTAAAGACCTCATATCTGCTGCTGATAATGCCACGGTCTGAATGCTTATGTGTGTAGATGCACGTATGCCTGTGCCCTTGTGTTTATAACCCATGTCCCGTGCGTGTGTGCGTGTCTGTGTGAACGGGTGTTGCGTTAGACCGTGGGTCACGGTCTGTGGCGATGGTATTTTCCATTTATATGTAACATTGCCTTCAGCCATTGTTTCCTGCCAACTGTTCTCTGTGAATTAACTGTACAAAAAAACAACTTCCATTAGTTAAAAACTAAAATTATCATGACAAGCAATGCACCACCAATTCCAGCTATGTATTATAAACTAACTTAAGTATCCAGTGTGTTGTACGGTCTGTGAATCAGTGTTAATATTTGGAGGGGATGATGATTATTATTTCCATGTGAAGAGAAGGAGAGAAACCTCTGGGTGAGCTGTTTAAAGAGCAGGAGGCTGGGATGACAGAGAATTGCTGTGACGCCTGATGAGATGCAATAAATGGCCAGATAAAGATGGATGTAATGTGTTTTTATGGGTCTTTATTTACATTCTCATTCATTTTTATTCAAATAAGATATGTACAGAAAGTACAGAAAAACAAAAACAAACTCCATAGATGTTCAACAACTGAATGTTTTCAACATTTTAACCTTTGTGTTGTCCTTGGGACATTTTGTCCCTGTGGACCACAGGTGTATGGAAATCGGGACGATTGTTTAGTATGTAAAAGATGGATGAAGCCACTGTGATGTCATTCAGTGGTCTTTGGACTGTTTGTTTTATGGAGATAAATGTTTAACCTCAGTTTGCTGCTCCGTTTGGTCTCATTTCATTAACCCTCATAATGTCCTCCCGATTTCCATACACCTGTGGTCCTCAGGGACCACCGTTAGTTAACATCCAGGTAGTTAAAAAAAATAGCTTAGGCCTTTATCAGTGTTCCTGCAGGCTCATCATTTATTTTGTTAGCATCTCATTAATTAAGAGTCATAAACATGTCTATTATACAGTTTACACATAAATACACATTGTACGCTGTCTAAACATTTGTGCACTATCAAATACAGTTCCTACATTTTTGAAAGCTAAAAAGTAAAAGATGAGGGAAAAAAGCAGGCAGTTATCAGCACACAGACAGCAAATCATATTCTCATTTAGCTTCTAAACAGGCGCACTGTTTAGCTTCTGATAGGAGCAATAGCAGATGACACGCAGCCCAAAAATAGAAGGGAGCTCAAGATGTCAGAGCAACCACACATGTAAATAATGACTGTAAATAGACACGCATTTTGTTACTCTAAAATGTAACAGCTATTACACAATGCATGCCATTCAGCTCATTACTGCGGGCTTTGGGAAGGGGTACTGTAAGAATTAAGGCTTTGTGGGGGGGGGGGGCACAGCTAAACAGTAACACTGTTCAGATTTTATTGGTTATGCGTTGGAGACTTTTGGCTTTTGTTGTCTTTAAAAAAATATCAACTGGTAGATGCACGCCTCTCACATATGAGTGTCCCTCTGGGGTCAACCTTTCTTTCTAACACTCTGCTCTCTCACACTGGCTATAAATACAGACTCCTATTAGTCCACTGTTACATTCTCCCACTAAAGCCCCGCCCCTTCCCTGTCCCTTGCATGCAACACAGTGTGAGAGAGCTGCAGTGACGTCTTGCTGTATATCTCATTAGAGGATATCATAAAAAGCCTGTTGCCACAGCAACCGCTCCCTATGTTTCCATAGCAACCGGGCGCCATGTCAAGGTGGTTCATTCTCCCTTTACTGAAAGGGGAGGAGACGATGGTGAGTGATGAAACAGAAAGCAGCCTGAAAAGAGGAGGAGGAAGAGGGCTAAATTTGAGTGAATCTGACCCCTGCTGGTCACATCTGGGTGTTGCGGGACACATCCTGAAAGAAATTGGAAGATCCAGAGCTCAATGTGTGAAAATATCTCAAAGAATGTATTTCTTCAATGGCAAGTGATAAATAAACAGAGAAGTCAAAAGTGTGATAAGTATTGATGGTGACCCACAAGCACAAAATAAGCCTTCCACTGTTTCTTGCGAATATAAAGCACTGCATCGTGGACGGTGATAAACAGCCGGCTCTTTGGGATGGAGGCTGAGAAGAAATCCGCTGCTTCCAGCTGTTCCACGACACAAGCTGTTTTACCACACATAAATGGAGAGAAATATGCATGACAATGAGAGAGCATATTGTAGTCATCTAAATAAATATTCATGTGTCATTGTCATCTGACAGGGCGTAGCAGGGCTCCACCGAGGCTATGACCTTGTCGCATTCATTATGTTAAGCTTCAGTGCCTTAATTCAGCATTAAGGAGAACCCTCTGTCTCTGTTTTTGTCCGATGTGTCCTTTACCTTGGCAGCCTGCTAAGTAGATGTCCAAATCAACTTCTCCAAAGTCCCTGAAAATCTGGGAGAAAAGGACAAATCTCACGTTAGTTCTCTCTTTGTCATCCGTTAGAAAAATGATAACATTTCAGCAGGCACACACATACATTTTTCAGTGTCTTCACAGTGACTGTGTCCACAAAGCTGGTTGTGGAAATGTCCAAGATGATGCTGTGCGTGCCCGATTTGCAGGCCCGTTTTTTCTCTTCATCGCCGTGCCGAGAAAACTCTGTGATGTGGTCAGAACCTGTGGCTGAGTCTGAATCTGACATGGTTATGTCAGGTTCATAAGCCAAGTTCATTTGGCCTTTATGAAGGCCATCTGTAGCTGTTTCTGTCATGCTAAAGTCCACACTATTCCCGTTTCTCTCTCCTTTTGTTCTTTCAGAGATAGTTTCTATGTTCATCTGGGACTCCTTTAAAGAGAATGTGCAACTTAGTGACTAAAGATTCTGACTTACTGATATATTTTGGAAGAATTAGCAAAACCTTAATTTCAGATCTCATACTTGTTTTTTTGCCTCCTTCTTGGTTTTCTTTTTCTCTTTCTCTTGTCTACGCTTCTGCTTTGCATCTCGTTTCTTCTTTGCTGATAGCAGCTTCCCAATCTCGATTCCAGTCTGCAACAAGAGCCAAGCATCACATTAAAACAGAAAGAGGAGAGAAAGTGAGAAGAGTGAGAGAGATAGTGAAAGCAATTGAGGGTGCTGTAGAAAGCAGAGGCAGATTTCACACATACGCACACAGAGCACAGATTATTGAACACGCAACCACATACCTTCTCCTGCAGGACCTCCAAGAACATCTCGGCATTTGTGTAGTAGATAGTTGCAGATGAACGGAAGATTTTAATTCCAGGAATCTCTTTTGCCTGCATGAAATCACACATTAGAAGGTTTAAGAAACTCACACCCTGCTCTTATTTCATTTGCAGTTTCTGCTTTCCTCAGATGTTGTTTGACTAAACGGAGCTCCTCTACCACTTAATGATTGTAAGTAGATGTAGCCTTACTCACAGTGCCCCACTACCAGGGTAAATCAAAACAAATTAGCATCTAGAGAAGGTAGTTGCACGCTTGCCACCTTACTGCAATCGGTGTAAATGGAAAGGGAACAACCTAATTTAGTTAAAATTAAAAGTCTGCAATTCTGTGAAGCTGTGATTACAGCTCCAGGAGGAAGACATTTAGGAAAAAAATCTGAATGTTTAAACAAACATGCCAAGGTTTACTCTTGTTTTTTTGTCTAGGAAACCCTTTAATACAGAAGTGCTTAACAAACATGTTTGACCACCTGTCATAAAAACAAGAAAATTAAAATATTTTAAAATTTGCCAAAAGCTTGTTTGACACTAAAAGTTAACCAAGCACAACATTCAAAACTAACATGTCAAAGGATGCAACTAAGTAGCTGCAATTTGGCATGCTAATAAAAAAATAATGCGCTGGACTATTTTTGCTGCTTTTTTGGTTAAACAGTCAATTTGAAAAATCATGGATAGTTTGGTCCCGCCTTCACTGTTGTGATTGGTGTGGGGGTAGGGACAGGCTTAGGGCGTCGGGGGGTTCCCCGGAGGCATTTTCCTTGGGGGGCTCAACCCGGGGTAGCGGTCATGTCCGGTTAGGGGCTCTGTTGGCTCTCAGGTGACTGTTTCCTCGCGGCTGCGTGCAGCGGGACTAGGGGAGGGTCTGTGCTGACGGACGTGGGTTACTGACCTGGTAGCCTGGTTGCCCCTGGGTGGGTCCGGGATGGGCGTGAGGTTCTGGGGGCGCTCCGTCTCTGGGCTGGGGCCCGGGCCGGGCCTCGGGGGCTTGGGTCCTGGTTGGTGTGTTGCCGGGGTTGTGGGCGGGTGGGTGCATGGGGGCCCAGCCCTGGAGCAGGGTGCCGCCGGTGCATCGAGCCACCTGGGGGGCTCTTCAACTGGTGGGGAAGATTGTCACATCTTGCAGGAGCTTTCCTCTCCTCAGGGGCTCTCTCTACAGGAGGGGGAGATACAGGAGAGGTGGAGGAAGATCTCAGCCTGGGTGTTTATTGTCTTATGTAGTCTGGAAGAAGAGTGGATGGTGGGGTGGGTGCAGTTTTCTCTGTGGTGGGGTTGGGTGGACTGTCCTGGGCTCTGTGGGGCCGGGGGGCGCTGCTGCGCTGGGCCCCGGTCTGGATGGGCATGGGCCCCCTTTCCCTGGTGGGTCGCGGAGTATGGGGGTGCCTACTGGGGTCAGCGGGGGAGCTGGCCCCAGGGAGGGGTCACTTGCCCCTCCCTTCCTTCCCTCCCCATCTCCAGCTGCCTCCCTCTTCCCGCTCCACCACAACCATCCACACATGCAGGACCTTGGAGTAGGGGTATGTCACCAGGGTGCAGAGGAGGCTACCCCCCCCCCCCCCTCTGTCCCCTTCTGGCTGCCTCTGCCTCAATTTTATCCCACAACTTAGACATTCACATTACTCACACTCTCATTACACATACATATAGGATCTTGGGGGTGGGCACGATACACGGAGTCCAAAGTACCATCAGGGTGTACACCCCACCCCTGGCGTCGTTGCCCACCTCTCAATGTTAAATACACGTAGACATTGAGGGCCAGCAGGAGGGACCATGCGCTTACCTGCTGCTCTCTGGCAGGTAGCTCCATGCCCTCCTGGGTTTTAAATGCACCTTAGAACACACATGCATCAACACTACAATGAGCGGGTGGAGGGAGGTTTGGAGTCTTCTCTCACCCCCATTCTCTGCGACCTGCTGGAGCGGGGGGGCTAGGAGGAGGAGTTGGCCGTCCGACTGCGGTCTGGAGTGTGGGGCCTCCCTGCTGCTGCGGAGTCGGGGCGGTCTGCCTCCCCCCACCGCAGGGAAAAGGGTAACACCACCTGGGTCTGGGTGCAGTTCCCCCCCTCCAGGGGCAAGGGTACCTAGACCCGGGGCTTAGAGTACGCTTGGGGAGTGTGATCGTGTGTACAGCGTCTCTTTATGTCTGTCTCCACGTTGGTTGAGTGTGGAGTAAGTGCATATGAGAGCATGAGGGTGGGAATGGATGTTTGTATCTGTGTGTGCCTGTATGTCTGTGTCTATATGTCAGGTTGGGTGTCAGGCGCCACCTCTCTGGGGACATCTCAGGCCCTCCAAGGTTTGGAGGCCTATCTCCCCCCACCACCACTTCCCCTGCCAGTGGCGGACTCCCTCAGACATCGGTGCGTTGGTGGTTCTTTGTGTCCGGGGATGGGCGTCCAGGTACACACCGGCTCACTCCTTGGCGGCCGCTTATCGGGGCCTGGAGCCTGGGGCTTGCTCGGGCCACTTCGGAGGTGGGGTGCCCCCGGCCTCTCGGCCTGGGGCTCGGTCACTCAGGCACAGCTGGCTGCCGGCGGAGCTCACGGGCGCGTCACTGCAACTCCCCCTGGTTTCTGCTCCGCGGCTGCTGAGTGAGCCCTCATCTGGGACTCTCCTCAGCTCTTTCTGGGACAGTGGCGCGGCTGCCCCTCTGTTGGTCTTCCTTGGTCTCTTGTGTTCTGGGGGCCTCTGGATGTCTGGAGTTTTGATCTCCTCCATACCTGCTTCATGCCCTGGAGGACGGGGCTGTGGCCCCCCCACACCCTCTAGCAGATCATTACATGAAGGAACCTTTTAAAAACAAGCGCGTCCATGCTCACAGGTGTACACACGGGTGATCACACCCACAAACTACACCCTTTTTGGCTCCTACCTCAAAGCACACTGTGTTCTGTTGATCTTATGTGCTGCACAATAATGTTTAATATTTAGTATTTACTGTCATATTCCCATATATCATTGTGATGTTGTTTATTCTATTACTCTTGTTCTCTTCTGCTTGTTTTCTTTTTTCTTTCTCAGCAGGTGACCCAGGTGATTGATATATGCATTTTTTTTCTTTTTTTCTTCTTTTTTTTTCTGCTCATTCTGTTGGTTTTTGGTTTTTGCCCTTCTCCCCCGTCCCTCTTCTCAGCTGTTTCTCTTTCCCTCTTTCTTTCTCCCCTTCTTTCCCCCAGTCAAGTCTGTCCCATATTCAGTAAGTGAAAATAAAATAAACAATAAAAGGTGAATCAAATGGACCATTATGGCAAGGCTGGGATGGTCAATTTGGTAAAGTAAATCCGTTGGGCATCTTTCTTTGCCTTTAGACAACAATTCTGATGGCAAAAGAGCCAAACGGGACAGGCAAAAAAAAAAAAAAAAAATCATGGATAACAACAATAATTATATTTAAGCATTAAAAATATGTTTTTGATTGAACAGCTTGGATTACAGAAACGTAACGACAGATTCTAGCCCCACTATTACTTTAAGACATAAACACTGAGTGGTGGTCCAACAAACTTGTTGAGCACTCTGTTTCACACGTTCATGCGTCAGTCTAGTGGTGTCTTTCATTTCAACTAGTAGCCTTTCAGTCGTTTCCTTAAAGTTGATATTAGTTTAACTAGTGGAGACGTGGAGAATTCTAAAACTCAGATTTTTAAAAATCTACCACTATATGCATGGTTAATTTCCTCAAGTAATATATTTATTGTTGTTATTAGAATTTGGGCCAGCTTAAACTTTATTTTATATTTAATTTACCTCCTTGTAGGTGTCTGTGTCCAGATAAAGTTCAGTGCCTGGTAAGTTGCCCAAGATTGAGTAACGTGGTCTGAAAGGCATTAAAAATGTCAAAATTACACCAACAATTTCCCTGCATCTCATTTAAGTACCTCATCGTGATTGCATAGACATTACTAATTAGAGTTGTGTAGTTACAGTTGTGTTCTGAAGATGAAAGTAAGCATGGAAAACGCAACGGAGACAGCCAGGCCCAGGTCCAAGTTGAGCACGATGGTGCTTATGAATGTTACAAGCCACACCAGCTAGAGGGCGGTATGAACACGAAACGTTAACAAGGTCCACGGTGCCACAAAGGTCACACAGTATTCAGCTGAGCAGAGTGCCTGCTAAAGAGGATTAAGTCTTACCAAGTCAACCTTGTTGGTCTTCCACAGCAAAGAGACATCCATAAACTGCTTAAACATTCCTTTCAAGTTCACAAACACGATTGTGGATAAGACGGCCTGAGGAGCAAACACAGACACTAATGAAATCACGCATACCCATAACCTCACCGGCTCAGAAACTGCCAGGAGGGATGGCGATCATTAGCAAGAAATGGCTCAGGAAGGAGAGTGTTACCTTGGGGAGATCTTCAAAGAGAGGACCTATTTTCAAAACTGTGATCAGCACAATGATGGAGGAAATCACCCCCGCAACCTTCCAAACACACACACACACACACACACACACACACACACACACACACACACACACACACACACACACACACACACACAATAAATGGTCTCAAGATGACCATAAAAATCAGGTGTAATTTGTTGTAAATGTCTGTGCAAATGATTCAGCCAGTCCAGAAGTTTTCCTTCTTACCCTTCAATGTAAGATCATCATGAAGGCAGATGACCCTCAATCCATGACCCGAGGGTCTCTAATGACTTACCTGCCATACGTCTGTGTGTGTTAACAGTTTAAATGGATGTGTTTAAAATCTTATGTTTGTCACATCAAATACTGATTTTTTTTTCCTGTATATTTGAAGATTAATTTATAAAAAAACTGTTCTTCCTCATCCTTTTTTCTTATTTTAGTGCCTGAATTGTTTGCACAGTTGCAGTTTGTGCTGTTCGATCACAGAAGTAGTTGTTTTTACTTGTGTCTTGCCCCCTGTGCTCTCCTGGACAAGACTCCGTGACAACGAGGAAGTTACAGAGTAACAATGAAAAAATCCACCAATAGTGTTACTGAGACCCAACGCGACGAGCTCCTGGAAAGACAAAAGGCAGACAAGACGCAACACTTTGGTTAATGGTATTGATGTGACTTCAGGTCAGCACAACTTTTGGGTCAATGACATCAGTGCACTCCTTATTAATTTTTTTGACCAGGCCAGCACGTCACTGCCACGCTGAGAGACGTGGTCGCAGTAGTTAAGATTCCTGATTGCAAAAAAGCGTGTTGGGCTTTAATTTTTTAGCAGTCTCGCCCTTAGAGCATTTGACTGTTCACACATTGCCTCTGATCCCAGTTAAATAGCTCTGCACGTGTGTCAAAGTGTGCAAACAACAGAATGATTTTTAATCAGTGATGGGAATAACGGCGTTACAAGTAACGGCGTTACTTTTTTCAGTAACGAGTAATCTAACTAATTACTATTCCTATCGTTACAACGCCGTTACAGTTACTAACAAGAAAAATAGTCCGTTACTATTTTTCAACAAACAGACGGTTGAAGCTGTGTTCAGCTTACCGCATCTTATATCAGTTGCATGGAAGTAGCTGACTACGTAAGTAATGTGGACGCTACAGCTTTAAGCAGCTGCGCGCTCTGCAACAGGGCTCACTTAACACCCAAAGAGCCATTTGGACCCGGGTTCCACGCAAAAGAAAACACTTTTTGACATCTAAAATGAAGATAATACTGTATATATTGTTTTTTACATTTATGCTTTGTGTGAACAACTAAGGTGTGTTCCTTATGAAATCCATGAAGTGCTACAGAGAAAATTACATTTTATTTATGTAATTAACACATTTTGAACTCTTAAAGAAATATAACAAAAGGAAAGACACCCAGCTGAACTAAAATGATCCAGCAAACAAAAACTGTTGTGAGCCGCCACCCTTATATCGCCTTTGGGATTTTGGAGCCTTGAACTGACTTTTAAAAAATAATTGGAAAAAAAGCTCTATGCTGCTAAAAGATGAAAAATAGATATTTGCAAAATTCTGCCTAAATATGTATTTTACCTGCTTAATGTGTGTGGCAGGGCGTGGTCTGCAGCGCCGTTGCAGGGGAGGAAGACGCACCTGAGCACCCGCAGTCACGACTCGCCGCCTTTACGTCTGTGCTCTCTCTGCTGTTGTGTTGGTGTGTGTTGGGCTGTGAGCTGCAAAGCTGCAGTCGGCTGTATGCGTACAGCAACCGTGTGTGAAAAGTGGTCAATAAAGAGATGCTGAAAAGCGTGTTCATACAAACATCGTCGGGTCTGCCGTGATATGTTTACAATGGGACTTCTGCTCCTGAACCTCTGCGCACAGTGTCTGCAGGTCGGGGCTGTACGAAGTCACTTTCATCTTTACGCAGGACTGTAAGCTGTCATCTGTGAGGCGTGAGCGATGTTTGTTTTTAACATAGTTCACGGTGGAGAATAGCTGCTGACATAATGTGGATCCGAAGAGCCATATTTGGGCTACCTGGGGTTAAAAATCTCGATAAATGCACGACGTTTCGGCGGGTATACCGGCTTCCGCCAGTGTGACGCTTATTTTGAGCGATGAAAAAATAATAGAATATAATTTTATTTTTATATTTCAATATCACAATAATCTTCCAATTTAGAACTACAAGTTAAAAAAGAACTAACATAAATAAAATACACTTCAGC
Source organism: Rhamphochromis sp. 'chilingali' (assembly GCF_963969265.1). Classification (NCBI taxonomy): domain Eukaryota; kingdom Metazoa; phylum Chordata; class Actinopteri; order Cichliformes; family Cichlidae; genus Rhamphochromis; species Rhamphochromis sp. 'chilingali'. The sequence continues at coordinate 158,027 of NC_137939.1, read as the reverse complement.
TAAATAAAATTTATTTTCCCAAACCACGCGGAGCCGCACTATAAGGACTAAAGGGCCGCATGCGGCTCCGGAGCCGCAGGTTGCCGACCCCTGGTCTAGCACGAGACCTGGAGCTCAGGGGGCAAAACAATCGCATGAGTGCTGCTGTTTGACTGAGGAAGAAAAAAGTAGTTGTGGTAAGCCTTACATGACCACTTAAAGACAAAGCAACAAGGTGACATATACCAGTTTATAAATTGTGTTGATAGGCCACGTAAAACCAGAGTCATGATTAACAATATATACGCCTGTTTTTTCCTCAATAGTTTCGTCACGTTTACTGTCTAAGGACAGCGCAGAGCACTCTCTGCCTATGACCCCCCCCCCCCCCCCCCCAAAAAAAAAATAAAAAAAAAATAAAAAAGGGGAAGTTTTAGGAGAGAGAGAGAAAGACAGCAGAAAAAGAGAGAGAGAGTGAGTTTTGAGACGTGAGAGATTTGTGACGTTTAGCGTGTTTGGAGTGTGTAGTTAATGTGTTGTCTTGTGTAGTTAGTGTGTAGTGTTGTGGATAGTTTTGTGTTGTGTGTCAGAACAATGAGGCGACTGCTGTCTCCAGGTAGAAACAGGAGTGATACACCTGCTGCTGTCAGACCTGCAGGTATCAGGCTGTGATGTTTCCTTTATAGTGGACAGAAATGATGTTTTTGGAGAGGCACAAATAATTTGTGTGGCATCTTATTGAAGAACAGCTGATTGTTCTGTAAATAGTTTGAAATGGTTATTTAAAACAAGGGTAAAAGGTAAATGGATGCAAATAACTTGTGCATATGATTTTAAAATTGACAATTTGTACTTGCATTTAAAGTTATGAAATATGATTCATTAACCCTCATAATATCCTCCCGATTTCCATACACCTGTGGTCCTCAGGGGTCAAAAATGTCCCCATTTCATTTGACTGTTTTTTAAAGTATAAAGTATAAATTGTCAATCAATTCAGTGTTACACCTGAGTTTTACTTAAGACCAACACATTAACCCAAAATTTACCCTACATTATACATTTTAGGGCCACCAGGCCTTGTTTACATAAAGTACACTCTGTTTTTGAGCGAAAATAAAACAAGACAATAAAATATTTAAATGTTCAGATTATTTTGACTATCTGACTAACTACAGAGTCCTGTATGTTGAACTTTAGTGAGAAAGTTAAAGCATAATACACTGTGTATAATGCTTTCAGTGCTCGAGTAGAAAAGCGACTGAAGGAGTATGGGACCTGGCATATGTGCTTGGACTGTGGTAGATTGTCTTTCTCTGTGGCACATGAGAGAGTCATGTATCGTCTGTCACTGGGAAGGATAGAAGACCAGATCAATGTTTCCTCACATACATCCATCTATCCATCCATCCATCCATCCATCCATCCATCCATCCATCCATCCATCCATCCATCCATCTTCATCTGCTTTATCCGAGGCCGGGTCGCGGGGGCAGCAGCCTAAGCAAAGAGGCCCAGACCTCCCTCTCCCCAGCCACCTCCTCCAGCTTATCCGGGGGAACACCAAGGCATTCCCAGGCCAGCCGAGAGATATAATCTCTCCAGCGTGTCCTGGGTCTGCCCCGGGGCCTCCTCCCGGTGGGACATGCCTGGAACACCTCACCCAGGAGGCGCCCAGGGGGCATCCTTGTCAGATGCCCTGAACCACCTCAGCTGGCTCCTTTCAATGTGGAGCAGCAGCGGCTCTACTCTGAGCCCCTCCCGGATGGCCGAACTTCTCACCCTATCTCTAAGGGAGAGGCCAGCCACCCTTCGGAGGAAGCTCATTTCCGCCGCTTGTATCCGCGATCTCGTTCTTTCGGTCACTAACCACAGCTCGTGGCCATAGGTGAGGGTAGGGACGTAGATCGACCGGTAAATTGAGAGCTTCGCTTTTACACTCAGCTCCCTCTTCACCACGACGGACCAGTGCAGCATCCGCATCACTGCAGCCGCCGCACCAATCCATCTGTCGATCTCCGGCTCCCTTCTCCCAAACTCACGAACAAGACCCCGAGATACTTGAACTCCTCCACTTGGGGCAGGAACTCATCCCCGACCCGGAGTGGGCACTCTTTTTCGGCTGAGAACCATGGCCTCAGATTTGGAGGTGCTGATCCTCATTCCCGCTGCTTCACACTCGGCTGCGAACTGTTCCAGTGCAAGCTGGAGGCCCTCACCCGATGAAGCCAACAGAACCACATCATCCGCAAAAATCAGAGATGAGATTCTGAGGCCACCAAAGCGAAAGCCCTCCGCCACTTGGCTGCGCCTAGAAATCCTGTCCATAAAAATTATGAACAGAACCGGAGACAAAGGGCAGCCCTGGTGGAGCCCATCACCCACCGGGACGAGTCCGACTTATTGCCGGCAATGCGAACCAAGCTCTTGCAACGGTTGTATAGGGATCGAATGGCCCGTAGCAATGGGCCAGACACCCCATACTCCCGCAACACCTCCCACAGGACACCCCGAGGGTCACGGTCGAATGCCTTCTCCAAGTCCACAAAACACATGTATACTGGTTGGGCAAACTCCCATGCACCCTCAAGTATCCTCGAGAGGATAAAGAGCTGGTCCAGTGTTCCGCGACCAGGACGAAAACTGCATTGTTCCTCCTGTATCCGAGGTTCGACTAGCGGATGAACTCTCCTTTCCAGCACCCTGGCATAGACTTTCCCAGGGAGGCTGAGGAGTGTGATCCCCCTGTAGTTGGAACACACCCTCCGGTCCCCCTTCTTAAAGATGGGGACCACCACCCCGGTCTGCCAGTCCACAGGTACTGCCCCTGATCTCCACGCAACATTGTAGAGACGTGTCAACCAGGACAGCCCTACAATGTCCAGAGCCTTCAGGAACTCGGGGCGGACCTCATCAACACCAGGGGCTCTGCCACCAAGGAGTTGTTTAACTGCCTCAGTGACCTCCCCCCCGGAAATTGGCGGGTCATTCCCCTCATCCCCAGACTCTGCTTCCTCCTCGGAAGACGTGTCAGTGGGATTAAGGAGGTCCTCGAAGTATTCCTTCCACCGCCTGACAATTTTCTCAGACGAAGTCAGCAGCGCTCCACCAGCACTATACACAGTGCAGGTAGAGCACCGCTTTCCCCTCCTGAGACGCCTGACGGTTTGCCAGAATCTCTTCGAGGCAGTCCGAAAGTCTTTTTCCATGGCCTCTCCGAACTCCTCCCACACCCGAGTTTTTGCTTCAGCCACTGCCCGAGCCGCACTCCGCTTGGCCTGTCGATACCTGTCGGGTGCCTCCGGAGTCCCACAGGCTAACCAAGCCCGATAGGACTCCTTCTTCAGCCTGGTGGCTCCCTTCACCTCTGTTTCCTCACATTACTGCAAATATTCCTCTGTCTCAGCTGACTCCTCTTTCTTGCTTGATTCTTTGTCTTCATCATAATTGAAATGGATGATGTGTAGTCCTCTGACACATCTTCTATTTCAGTTTCACATTCTGAAAATTCAAGAAACTTCAAGAAGCCCAGTCACTTTCTTTCCAAGCTCCTCAGACTACCATGTCCTGGATGCCTGAGAACCTACTTGAACATAGTTCAGATTCTTCATCACTTTTCTTCACATAGCCTTCTTCCACTTCTGCAGGTGGGTGATGTGCTTTTTCAGAGAAAGGGTAGCATGTGCTCTAAATATTGACAATATTTTCTTTATCTTCTAACCCTCGATCTTCCTGATCATTGATTCTTCCTCCTCATTATACTAGAGGACAATGTGCTTTGTTCTACTGCTCATTACTTTGCACAACATGGTAAAAAAACAGTATGCTCACAAGCCTCCAGTGCAATGGAGGCCTGTGAGCATACTTTCCGTGTATGTATTACTGTAGGGTCTACCTTACAATATGAAGCACCTTGATGCGACTGTTGTTGTGATTTGGTGCTGTGTAAATAAAATTTAATTGAATATAGAACACCTGCCAATTATACCCTGAACCCCAGAGGGTTAAACATTTTTTTAAAGTAACGCAATAGTTACTTTTCAAGTAATTAATTACTTTTAGAATATTGTAACTCAGTTACTAACTCAGTTACTTTTTTGAAGAAGCAACTAGTTACTATAAATCGTTACTTTTTAAAAGTAACTTGCCCAACACTGTTTTTAATACACCTCTATGTTTGTTTTGGCATTTAAAAAACAAAACATCCAGGTTCTTTTTTTTTTTGCATGCATCTAATTTAACCAAACATTAATCATTTCTCTAATGAACTGATTACAAAACCTGATTTACCAGCAAATTATAAACAGTGCAGTTCAGTTCCAGGACATGAGTTTGCATGGGGAATTATTAATCAGGTTACAAAGAACAAGCAAAAAATCGAAAGTGATGCTTCTGTACTGCTTGTAACTCATTTAATTTCTTCTTGTTTCACACAATGTATCTTTTTATTTTAACATTGAATCATGTAACTGACTGATTCAATTATAGTCTGTTATTATTATTTGGGTAATTCAGACACCTGTGACACTTTAAATAACTCTGGAGGGTGCTGAAGAAATAAGAGAAAGCCATTTCCCAAAATTGCACTACTAGTTAGAACTAAGTGAATAAATAAAAATGCACTGCATGAATAGCGTAATCTCTCTCTTTGAAGCTTTAGAAAAAACAATAAGAGTTAATGAAACAATGTAGACAAGTATTTTTGTTGCAGCTCACACTGTCTGAGACTACAATCTAAGCATAAGATCTAAGAATATAATGCTTTGGTTATTTATTCTAATGCAGGGATGTCAAAAATCGTTTGACATCTGGGGCCAAATCCAGCACAGTTTGATCCTAAATGGGCCAAACTAATAAAACTCCCCTTTCTGCCAGTGTAGCAGATACAGAAATTGCAGGAACTTTTCCTTTATTTAATTGGTTATTTGTTTATTAATTACTTTGATGTAGTATGAATAGCCATAGGGAAGTTGGTAAAAAAAGAAAAAAAAGAAAATACATTTAAAAGACATTTACATTTTAAAATTTATGCCCTGCATTATATTTGGTAAAGCTGTCCAGCGGGTCAAATTGGAGTCTTTGACAGACTGAATCTGGCCCCGGGGCCTTATGTTTGACACTACTTTTCTAAAGCATTAGCTGAAGTAAATTTATTTCAATGAACTAAGCACCTGAAGCAAAATGAACAGAAGCCTATGCAGCTGGGCCAAAGCTTGATCAGTGACAACCTGAGTGATTGTTTCCACTAATGTGGCAGGAATAGCAGACTACAGAGTAAAGTCTAATTTTAGGCCAAAGTTGTACTCCTCCTTGTTATGAGAGAGTCAGAGGACTGCTTGTACTGTTTGTGCAGGCCACTGTGCGTGTATGCTTTCCTCACCTGGTTGCTGTCCACCTTGTAGCCATATTTGAGGCCAAATGTTTTGCTCAGAGAAATGTTGATGGCAAAGCCCACAATGGCCACAGCAAAAGCATCTCCTATAACGCCTGAGAAGAAAGTGGTATCTGGAGCACGAGGGGCCTTGAGCCTGGAGCAGAAGAAAAACGTGAGCTGTTTTATCAGTGACACACACATGAATCTGTTTAATAATTTAGAAACACGTCAAATTAAATTTTATGAATCCCTCTTTAAAGGCCAGTAGCTGTTGTATACATGTATGACATTAATCTCCTATTATGGCTAGTGTTTACCCCACGCTGTTTTATGGCTTCCGTGGGGAAACCTGGATTTTTCCATAACAGGAGCCTTCAGGAGACACGCTGTTACACACACACTTCTTTGCAGATTGTGTGACAGTCTTATCAACAAATTCTGGATTTCTGGCAGAAATGAAAAGGGAGGAAATTTTGTGCCCTGGGTTTACTCCAGCACTTTATTTCCACACAAAGATGAGCTTACCCACTGGGAATTTCTCCAACCACGTCAATGTTGTATTTACTAGGAAGTTCACAGAAATGTGTAATGATTGTTGCTGCTATGACCTGTTGATTAAAAAAAACAATGTCACTCCAGTATCATTAGTTCTTTTTATATTTCTTTCTTGCAAACAGCCCCTTTCGTGTGCAACTATAGCGTTCCCTGGGTCTAGTGTGATCATTGGTGTCAAGACGCTCCCTGCTGGGTGCATAAATCAATACACCTGCTGTTTTACTGGCAGAGAAAGGATGAAAGAAAAACTAAAAGGAAGACTTACAACTACGAGCTCTATTGGAATAGGCAACGGCAGCTTCTGTCGGTAGCAGTCATTGATTTCTTTGACCACAATGAGAACAGCGAGTGCCACCAGGCTGACCACCAGCTCTGGCACCTGAGTCTGCGGCAGCAGGCTGCAAATGTCCAACACAGTCTGTGAAAAGAAGAAAAACAAACAAGTAAGGCAATACAAACAATGATAGTACAAGAGGACTGGAAATTCGGCTAGTACTTAAAGTCAGCAGAAATCTCCAGCAGTGAGGAATACATGTCATCAAAATGCAGCTTCCACTTAAACCCAGCCATCTTTGTGTCTGAAGCAAGTTAATTTAAAGCAAACTTGTGCCTGTCTAATTCAATTCAATTTTATTCATATAGCGCCAAATCACAACAAAAGTCGCCTCAAGGCGCTTCATAGATACAGAGAAAAACCCAACAATCATATGACCCCCTATGAGCAAGCACTTTGGCGACAGTGGGAAGGAAAAACTCCCTTTTAACAGGAAGAAACCTCCGGCAGAACCAGGCTCAGGGAGGGGCGGCCATCTGCTGCGACCGGTTGGGGTGAGAGAAGGAAGACAGGATAAAAGACATGCTGTGGAAGAGAGACAGAGGTTAATAACAGATATGATTCAATGCAGAGAGGTCTGTTAATACATAGTGAGTGAGAAAGGTGACTGGAAAGGAAAAACTCAATGCATCATGGGAATCCCCGGCAGCCTATGTCTATTGCAGCATAACTAAGGGAGGATTCAGGGTCACCTGGTCCAGCCCTAACTATATGCTTTAGCAAAAAGGAAAGTTTGAAGCCTAATCTTAAAAGTAGAGATAGTGTCTGTCTCCTGAATCCAAACTGGAAGCTGGTTCCACAGAAGAGGGGCCTGAAAACTGAAGGCTCTGCCTCCCATTCTACTTTTAAATACTCTAGGAACAACAAGTAGGCCTGCAGAGCGAGAGCAAAGTGCTCTAATAGGGTGATATGGTACTACAAGGTCATTAAGATAAGATGGGGCCTGATTATTTAAGACCTTGTATGTGAGGAGCAGGATTTTGAATTCTGGATTTAACAGGAAGCCAAAACAGGAGAAATCTGCTCTCTCTTTCTAGTCCCTGTCAGGACTCTTGCTGCAGCATTTTGGATTAGCTGAAGGCTTTTCAGTGAGTTTTTTGGACATCCTGATAATAATGAATTACAGTCGTCCAGCCTGGAAGTAATAAATGCATGAACTAGTTTTTCAGCGTCACTCTGAGACAGGATATTTCTAATTTTAGAGATGTTGCGCAAATGGAAGAACGCAGTCTTACATATTTGTTTAATATGTGGGTTGAAGTACATGTCCTGGTCAAAAATGACTCCAGGGTTTCTCACAGTGTTACTGGAGGCATGTGTGTATTCTCTTAAACTGCTTGATCTGACTTCTTCAAAGTGTGTTTCCAAGTTCAATATTGTCTCATTACAGCAGGTAAAATTACAACTTCATCTAATCTGATATGTGTGTAATAACATCTAGCATGTAAGCTCCTGTAATTCCCTGCATAGCTCCAGTGAGATTAGCTTCAGCTACTGGAACCATACTGGTGACTGTAATTGGACTGGTATATTTCATGAAGCTCTTTTCTGGCATTACTGGCCAAGCAAAACTTTTACTCTAAAAGCCATGTTCTTATAGTATTTTATATCATGCACTTTGTTGCACTCAAGGACACAAACACACAAACTTTGTATTTATTTACAAAGGTAATAGGAATAACTCATCCATTTATGTAGGTGCAGGCATCATAAAACTGTTGTAATTAGTCCAGTGCAGTCATTAAAGAAAGGTTAATGATATAAATTTTTAACTTTGCAAAATTAATTTTTTAAATGTTTAATCGTAAAGGTCAAAGTAGCACAAAAAGTAAATAAATAGTGACAGCAATTTAAAATGTTAGTGTACTTAAGTGTGAATTGGATAGATAATGATTAACACACTCACATAAATGAGGGAGAGGGGGCCAGTGAAGCGAGACGGTGTGATTCCAAACAGGTACTTGAGCTGGGAGACACACACGTGGCATGCCGATCCTGTGGTGTAGCCACGAATGAGGGGCTCAGAGAGGTAGGTGACCACGAAGCCAAACCTCACCACACCCAACAGAATCTTAGGATGTAAAATGACAAAGTCAGTGAAGGAAAGGAGGTGAAATATGCCCTGAAAGGTTTGCTCATCACTTCACTAAAAGCTGTACGTCTGACACACAAAATAGACACACACCTGAAAGATTCCTGTCAAGACTGTGAGGGAACATGCCACCTGTACTCTGTAAGCATCGCGTTTATCGATGTCCACAGTTTCCGTCCCATTAGTGCCATTCACAATAAAGTTACTGTCAGGTGCCAGCCTTTCTGTCACACTCCCGACCATGATGCTGATCACAGCAAATGTACCTGAGCATACAAAATACAGCCATGTGGACACACAGATATTCATAGAGACATGGAAGAATCAGATTAGCAATGCTCCAAAAGGTTGATTCTGTTCATCTGGACGTAGCGTTTTCAGTGGGAGAAACGTTTCGACACTCATCCGAGTGACTTCTTCAGTCTCAGCTGACTGCAGGTTAGGGTTAGTTCATACAGATTTTACAGTAAATCTGTATGAAACTTGGCACAGAGGTACAGTAGGTGTCCCAGAGGAGGGATGTGTTGAAAGCTGGACATCAACTATTCAGGATGATTTTTAATGAATTTAGGAAATTGGCATAATTGTAGTGTATTGGCTGTATTGAATTGAATATAAATGTCATTTAATTTCTGAGGAATTTTACAGTAAATCTGGATTAAACTTGGCACAGAGGTACAGTAGGTGTCCCATTCGAAGCTTCCTTGGGATATCAGCCTTCCCTATTTCCTGCTGTGGAAGGTGAGCACTCTGTACCCTCCGTCCAGGCTCATCTACGCAGGTGTCGACGGGTTTGGCGGGCCACTACGCACAAAGGAGAACAACAAACGCATCGCAGACCGGCACTGGACCCCAGCACCCGAATACTCTGCCGGTCAGAAGGTGTGGCTCTCTACCCGCTTTGTTCCCGTCAGGACCGAATTCAAAAAACTTACACCCAATTTCATCGGTCCTTTTGAGATCTCTGCCCTAGTCAACCCTGTCTCTGTGAAGCTGAAGCTCCCTCACAATATGAAAATCCATGATGTCTTCCATGTTTCACAAATCAAACTGTGGTCTGCGCCTGAGTCTGCCTCACTATCCATGACAGTTTCTCCCACTGAAAACGCTACGTCCAGATGAACAGAATCACTTTTTGGAGATTTACTTACCTGGATGATTGAGAATGCATCAAGACAGATTAGCAATGATGTTAAAGCTTTTTTGAATTAGGAAAACAGACATTTTCCACATCACTTACCTATAGAAATGTGTCTCGATGTACCGAAGATGAAGTAGACCAGCACTGGGAAGAGGGAGGTGTAAAGGCCATACACTGGTCGCAGGGAAGCCAGAAGAGCATATGCCATGCCTTTTTAAAGAAGATAGAACGCATATATGTCAGCTTAAAGTCCTTCAGACACATTTTGGTTGCTTAAAAGATTGATAGAAACATCCTTTTTCTGTTTACTGATTAGAGTGGGGTGGGAGAATTGATATCAGCCTGTGTCCTAATTATTGTCTTCAGATTTGGATAAAATTAAGGTAGCTGCTTCTATTACAAACATTTGTACTGAATTTGTGTGGCTAAAGAGTGAGCTCCCTCAAGTGCACAAATTCCCACATACAAACCCTGCGGCAGATGCATGATGCCGACACTGCAGCCAGAAATCAGGTCTCCTAAGGCATTTTCTCTGATGGAGTAACGAGGCAACCAGCTGAGAACAGGGACCCAGGTTAGAAGTATGTGTTTCAGCCTGGGCACCGAACATCTGCAACAGTCATTCCAGAAAAACACAATTTAAGTGCTGATATCGACTTTGTAGTTTGTAGTTTTAAGCTTAAATAAATAAAGAATATCTATGTACCTTTTTATATTTATTAGTCTGCTGAAGAGGGATATATACAAAAAGACTGACAATGTAACTTGTGAACTGTACCACCTGTTACATCTTTTATCAGCTTTTTATCAGCTGGGGCTGTAAAAGATTAAGTCACTGTGGCTTAGGGTAGAAATGTGATAAGCTTCCATGGAGTAATAACTAAGTATTTAACAAAAATAAATAAATAAAATAATTAATTGCCTTTCTCCTGCATGAATATTTGCCTTCTTTGTCCCAAAGAAATATGTAAGGTAATAAAGTAAGTCTCGACCTCCTCTGCCATGTTGACGCGTTAACAGTTATGAATTCATGTAATTGAACTGTCAATAATTGCTTTTGTGATTCATCAGTATCACTTTTATGGTCAGATATGATGTGCTGTATCACAAGTTGTTTTAAAGGTTAACCAGGGAAAATTTTCAAAAATGATGAACTTTGCTTTGAGATAACAAAACAGTTAACCAACCAGACAAGTCAAACCTCTATCTAAACATGCAAACTCATTCTCAGCTCTTTAGCTCACTTCATTAATATCTTTTAAATGTTGAGAAGTTCTAACCCTAACCCTTTGTCTTTGCGATAACTTCCCATGTCTTTTAAAAAAAATTACCTCAGGGGCTCTTTCACCTGATCACCCAGTGTCAGTTTAGTGGACCAGGTCTCTTTTTGAGCCACTTCATCCAGGCATAACTCATCCAGAACCTCCCTCTTCACAAAATACTCAACGGATTGCAAGTCCTTCTCCTCCATGTCCTTGTCTACTTGAGCAAATGTCCGAGACCTCTGTAAAGTTGGGTTTGTTTTGAGGGTCCTCTTGAGTGGTACGGACAGTTACAGGTGTCACCACTGTGTGAAGAGAACGAACCCCCCTCAGTGTTCTGTAATAATGCGTCTGTGGGAGTGACTGTTCCTTTTCCATCCTGGTAAGAGAAGATCCACCTCCCCGCATGTCCCTGACTGCACACTTGCACACACCTGATGTAAAGTGTGTCTGTGTGAACATACATGTGTGTTGGCCTATGGCAAATAATTTGCTAAAAGTAACTTAAAAGGATGAATTGCAGAAACTGCAGAAAACTGCAACTGAAAAACAGAACACGTGTTGTATAATGTAACGAATGTGCATTAATACAGAGGTTTTTTTAAACACTTACTCAATTTTATTTTAATTTTATTTTTCTTCCGTAAAGTGTATTTCCTCAGTGAGGGACAATAAGGGATATTTCTATTCTATTCTATTCTGAACCATTCTCTCATAATCTGCTTCTAAATCATCTATAAACACTTTCTAGAATAGAATAACCTTTTATTGTCATTGTACATTTAGAAATGTTTACTATCTTTATTGTTTATCTATTATCTTTATTGCTGTTGAGCTTCAGTAAAGAGATAAAATAACATAATTTTCATTGTCAGCAGAAAATCCATGCCAGATATTTCTTACGGTGTCTGATATGTTTCTTTGAACCTGGCAGACTAGTAAAAACAGGCAACACCCTCGTGGTCTAAATGTCACCAGCTAATCTTATGTATCCCAGCTGCCTGTTTACATATAAGGTAACTTTGTTACACATGCCATGTTTGAAAAATCAAAAAACAACATAGAAAGGTTTTATTTTTGTTAGAGATATTGAAAAGTCATCTGGGGGGGATGTCAAACCCTAAAAATTTGAGTCTGTACACATGATCTGTGTATGTCTGTCAGTACGGCCACTTAAATATAAAGAATTCTGGCCATTTAGCCTTGAACCATTTGGCCTTATAAAACAAACTCATCAATCACACCGCTGGCATCTATGCAATGTTTAATGTTGAGCTGGTTAACATTTAAAGGTTTTTGTCAAAATGACTTCAACTATTGATTGGGCTCTTCATACCTTGAACAGAAAAAGATAGATAACATAGTCAGTGATATAGCTGGGAGGGAATCATTGAACTAAATGAAGGATTTATATTTTGCCCACACTGAAAAAGGTATTTATATTTTGAAAAGCATAGTCTTTGTTACTTTTGGCAAATATGTTAATATTTACAAGAGAATTGTATCAATCTTTATCAATCCTTTTTTAAAATTTTTTTTCTTTTGCATCTAGGACGACATGTCAATGAACTGTACTTGGCAGAACACATAACTTTAGTCAGACATTGTTTATGATTTTGTGTTCTAACTGGTTCACATTTTAAATGCTGTCCTCAGACGTTTATGTTTTTATGATGTTGTAAATGAGGATGACAGGTTGATGTACAAGACAAAACACCCATATCACTAGGAGATGAGCCCTTGAAGCCCAGCTTTTGTTCTGTTTTTGGTTCATTTTAGTCATGGATAAAGTGTAGCAGTTTGTCCCTCTGCTTCTCTGACTTTTTTTTCTGTTCTAAACATTAAAAGAAAAAGTTTCGTTTCTGCACGTGCCAGTTTGAATTTTTTTCATGCTTGTATGAAACTATACATTTATTTTGTCATTTAAGCCTCTTCATGTTTTTGTGTGATCAAGTGACAGCTGACAAAGCAATCATTATAAGCAGATTGCTCCAAGGAGGGCATTATAATTATGAGCTTCATACATATATCAAAGAGTACAATTTAAGTGATAGAGAAAAATATTCATAAAATGAACCCATTGTTTTCTTATGATTGATGTGGCACTTTCTCTGTAGGTTTTTCAAATACTGAATCTCACCACACATCCCTTTGTTTGTATTAACGCTTGTTAACATGTAAACACTCTAACTGCAGGGATGGAAAGGTGAAGCCTTGTGTGTTTTCACTTAACACATATATACATTTTTGTGTTGACTTTTAAGGTTCTGCATGAAAAAGCTCTAGCATACATCAGTCAACTTTTACATGCATACTACTGCAGGTCGCAGAGGTCATGTGATCAGGGTCTGCTGGCTGTGCATCATACTAGGTTGAGAGCTAAAGGAGATGGAGCGTTTACAACAGTGGCCACCAGACTCGGGAACTCTCGCCCACTGAGCCTGAGATCTGCAGATTCAGGATTTCTTTTAAAAAGCAGCTCAGATGTCATTCTTTTAAACCAGTTTTTTGTTTTTATGTTTTTAACATTATGTTGTGAAGCACTTTGTGATATTTATTTTAAAAGGTGCTCTGAAAATGATTTCTTTTCTCACTCGCTTGTAAAGGGTTTCAGATTGTTTTGTCACCAAAAAAGCTTTTCTCCCTGACTGAGTTAGAAGTAAAAAGGTTAAATATAAATGGAAATTCCTAAAGAGCAACCGACCAAGCAACCAACAAAATGGATTCCGCTTTTTCAAAACTGCTTTTGCATTCTGCATTTGGAAAAATAGTAAAGACAGAAAAGGAAATACAGAAGGGTGCAGCAAAGAAAATTCATATCAAGCTGTTTAGTCAAAGGAGCTTGCAAAGAAAAGCGTCTGGACTTCTTTAAGTTACTTGAAGACGTTTCACCTCTCATCCGAGAAGCTTCTTCAGTTCTAAGGTCAAATGGTGGGGAGTCCCAGATTTAAACCTAGTGGGAGAATCCCTACGAATACTTACGAAGCCTTGAAGCTAGACCCCACAAGCAGCTACAAAAAGAAAGTTATAGTTTGCCTTCAAGACTTTGAAAAGGACAAAATCATTGACCGCCTTACATATCACCGCCTTTACCCAGGGGATGCCATACCCTGCATTTACGGACTTCCTAAAATCCACAAGGAAGCTGTCCCACTCAGACCCATAGTCAGTAGCATAAACTCAGCCACTTATAACATTGCAAAACACCTTGCTACCATCCTGGCACCTCTCGTGGGGAAACCCCACACCACATCAAGAACTCCACCAACTTCACCGACAAGGTCCAGAAACTTCCCCTGGATCCAGATGAAACCATGGTGTCCTTTGATGTAGTCTCTCTCTTCACCTGCAAACCCACCATGGAGGCAGTGGAGACCGTCAGAAAACGACTACAAGAAGACAGCTCCTTGAAAGACAGGACCAACTTCACACCCGATCAGATTTGCACACTGTTAGACTTCTGCCTCACCACTACATATTTCAAATACAACGAGGGTTTCTACAGACAAAAACATGGCTGTGCCATGGGCTCCCCCGTGTCACCTATTGTAGCAACCTTTACATGGAGAAAGTGGAAAGGAAGGCTCTTGGCTCTTTCAAAGGAAGAGTACCCAGCCACTGGTACAGATATGTAGACGAAACCTGGGTCAAAATCAAGACACAAGAAGTGGAATCCTTCACTGCGCACATTAACGCTGTGGATAAAAACATCAAGTTCACCAGGGAAGACACAAAGGACGACTGTTTGCCTTTCCTGGACTGCGTTGTGCACATTGAAGAGAATGGCAACCTCAACATCGAAGTTTACCAGAGGCCCACACACACGGACCAGTACCTCCTGTTTGACTTCCATCACCCGCTGGAGCACAAACTTGGAGTAATTAGGACCCTACACCACCGGGCAGAACATGTTCCCTCTAAGCCTGAAGGGGAAAAGAAGGAACACACACATGTAAAGGAAGCACTCAAAATGTGCGGCTATCCTAAATGGGCGTTCTTAAAGTCAGCAAAGAGGCACAGAAAAGAAGATCAGACACCAGCGAGGGAGGATAAGAAGGACAGACGCAACAACATTGTCATCCCCTATGTAGCCGGTGTATCAGAGAAACTCAGTTTTCTCCAAGCACGACATCCCGGTGCATTTCAGACCCAGCAACACACTCAGACAAAAACTGGTTCACCCGAAAGATAAAACGCCAAAACACAAACTTAACAATATGGTGTTTGCTGTACAGTGCAGCGAGGAATGCCCAGACCTCTACATCAGAGAGACCAAACAGCCACTTCACAAGCGCATGGCACAACATAGAAGAGCCACCTCCACAGGACAAGACTCAGCTGTCCATCTGCATCTAAAGGAGTGACCTTTGTCTAAAGGACAAACGTCTTCAAGTAACTTAAAGAAGTTACACATTTGCTTATCTTTTTTTAAGGACAGTGTATGCAAGTGGTCCTCATCTTTGGCTCAAAGTCACGCTTCAATCAGCTTGTGAACATCTATGGTCCCAACACCTGAGGGATGACAAATCTTACTCTGCAGCAATATCTTGAAATATGCAAACCACAGTGACTGTCATTTTCTCTTCTTTAAGGTCATGCTAAGGCATTGTTCTTAAATGCTAAAATGATTTAAGAGCTCTCCAGACCCATATCTTTGCAGGGAGTGTGAAAAATGTGTGCAATATTCTGTGGCCTACTCTTGTTTATGTTAATACTATTGGTCAACAACAGTGCTATACATGCAGCACATGTAGTGTTACATGTTTTCCATATGATCTTGTGCCTTAGTAGCTGAGAAAGCAGAACTAAAATATAGAAAGAACTTCCGTATAGGGGAGTAAAATTAAGTTTTAAACACAGATATATTTTCTTTTACACTTTTCCCTCTTTATTGTGAACTCCACTCTGGCACTCTGTTCATCTGGACGTAGCGTTTTCAGTGGGAGAAACGTTAAGTCACTCATTCATGTGACTTCTTCAGTCTCAGTCTCCACTCCGGCTTCTTTTCTCAGTGAAGCCAACTTCTTAAACATTTAGCCTGTGACCTACAAATAATGTCATCCCTGCCAGGTGAGATGGTATAAATTTCTCTGTAGCCTCAACCTTTTGTTTTTGCACAGCTAAAGACCTACGCAAACAGACACCAAAGCAGTGCCATAAGTCCTGCATGAAACAGCCAGTTTGGCAAGATAACGGCTGAGTGTGCTCAGTGTGGCCTGGGCTGAGCCCACTTGTGTAATCTGTGTAAGTTTAGTAAATTTAGGAAGATGTCACTTTTAAGTTGTCTTTTTTTTTTTTATTTAAGAAATGTCTTATATTTTAGCCTTTCCCATTTTTTCCTGACTGCTTTTTTCCTTTCTGTTGACATTTTTGTGGAAACATTTCAGGGAGAATGAAAAAATAACTAATATAATATATTAAGTTTAAGGGTTTGTTCAAAACAATAAGCATATAATAATTCAACATTTTTTAAGCAGCTCTGCAGACACTTTTGCTTTATCAATGCACACACATTCATCATCATAAACTGTGGTAAATCTGTGGACAAAGGTCCTGTTGGAAAACTGGGATAGGGGCTGGCCATGTGACAACAGTTTCAGGATGCAACATTTGCAAGGAGGCACATTTCAGAAATGTTAATGTACAGACGACCGGCGTATGTGTCACTGATTAATCTACACTTCCTGTAATCTGCGAGCATCACGCTTCTTGTATCTACTGTTGTGTATTGCAGTATGCTTGACTGTCTGTTAAAACAGTTGTGAATAATTAGCCAAAGTGTGACCTTTACGACCCGCCCAGGAAGCAGACACACCTCCTGAAAAATCTGAATATGTGAAAAAGTTTGTATAATTGCCATTATGTACTTTTTGTGTGTCAAGGCCTTTTTGGGGTTTATTTTCAGCAATCATTTGCTTCAGTAGATGTTTGAACAAAGTTGCTGCATGCCTCATGCCAATGTGCAACATTTGTCTAATCCAGTTCTAGCTATTGTTATCTTTGATGTGTTTGTACATGAGTGTTTAGACGTGCATTCATGCGAGCTTGCATACAAGACACATGAGAAAATGAAGACACAGTACTAGTCGATATTTTAAACATTCTCTCATTCTGTGATTTTTCTCTGTGTTTACTGTTTTTTTCTCCCTGTGGTGACATCAACACATGTGAAAATGTACAATCACCAAATAAAAGTAAGCATTTTGTACACAGTACAAACATTTCTGACTTTTGATATTTGTGAACAAAAGGTCAGTTTTACCCAAACTAGGATCAACTTTCCTGCTTTTCTGTTCTTTACTTTACTTCCTTTCCCCCCCACGTGTCACGGCACAAAACAGATTCAAACTGAGACTCAGTAACTTTTATTTACAATAACGTAATGGAATAACAGTGTTGAAACTAAACCTAACGCAATGCTAAAGTGAGGAAACAAACTATTAGCTAACAAGCTAGATGACTTTTTTACAGTGAACGGGAACTGCGAGACACAATGATATTCAAAAACTACAATGAATGTAAACTGTAAATAACTGCGACACACCATGAAACATGAACCACGGGAAAGCTATGAATAACCAGTGGCATACTATGATATACAAACTATGAAGGTGGGTGAGACACTATGTACATGAGCTTTAGGGGATTTTAAACTAGAATATCCCAGAACATGAACTGTGGCAGACAGGGCACAGCAAGGGGAGTGGTGGTGCGAGAGTCGAGGACGGAGAGGCACTGAAACAGATGGGAAGAGTCAGGCTGGTTCTTGTAGGAACAACAGAATAAATCCAATCTGATTTGTCTGAACAGTCTTACTTGATTGCAGGTGGATTAATGAGAGAGAGGAGGAGGCCTGGGTGAGTCAGTAGTAGTGATCCGTGATTCCAAAACAGCAAGAGCAGGGAGGCAGGCAGACTGAGAGTTTAGTGGCTGTTGAAGAGTGACTGGAGATTAGCGTTCAGGCGAGTGAAGCTATTGTAGGATTGCAATCACACGCGTCCAAGTACTCCACAGCGTGGCTGGCAAGAAAGGGTATAAAAGAAGAAAAACTAATGACATGGCCTCCTTGTTCACCTGATCTGAACCCATTGAGAACCTGTGGTCCATCATCAAATGTGAGATTTACAAGGAGGGAAAACAGTACACCTCTCTGAACAGTGTCTGGGAGGCTGTGGTTGCTGCTGCACGCAATGTTGATGGTGAACAGATCAAAACACTGACAGAATCCATGGATGGCAGGCTTTTGAGTGTCCTTGCAAAGAAAGGTGGCTATATTGGTCGCTGATTTGTTTTTGTTTTGTTTTTGAATGTCAGAAATGTATATTTGTGAATGTGGAGATGTTATATTGGTTTCACTGGTAAAAATAAATCATTGAAATGGGTATATATTTGTTTTTTGTTAAGTTGCCTAATAATTATGCACAGTAATAGTCACCTGCACACACAGATATCCCCCTAAAATAGCTCAAACTAAAAACTACTTCCAAAAACATTCAGCTTTGATATTTTTATTTTATTTTTTTTCTCGCCTGTCCCATTTGGTTCTTTAGCCATCAGAATTGTTGTCTGAAGACCAACAAGGATACCCAATGGATTTACTTTGCCAAATGGATCATCGTGGCATTGCCGTATTGGTCCATTTGGTCGATCTTTGTTTTTATTATTTATTATATTTTATTTTCAGATGTTACAGACGGGACAGACATGAGTGAGAGATAGGAAAGGGAGAAAGAAAGAGGAAGGAAAGGAAAAACAGAAGGGGAGAGGGACAGTGAGAAAGGGGGGGAGAAAAAAAATAAAAATCTCCTGGATCACCTGTTGAGAGAAGAATAGAAAACAAACAAAAAAAGACAAAAAAAACAAACAAAGCAACATACTAAACACAACACCATCGCATTAATCTAGCTAAGTGTAAACAGCAGTAAATACTAAATATTCAATGTTGTTGTGCAGCACGCAGGACAGATGTGCTTCGAAGTAGCAGCCAAGAAAGGTGTAATTTGGGTCTACGAGCAGTGAACACCCGTGTGCATACCTGTGTGGATCAGCGCGCTTGTATTCCAAAGGTTTCTCCATGTAACGATCTGCTAGGGAGTGTGGGGGGGCCACAGCCCCGTCCTCCAGGGTGTGAAGCAGGTATGGAGGAGATCAAAACTCCAGACATCCAGAGGCCCCCAGAACACAAGAGACCATGGAAGACCAACAGAGGGGCAGCCGCGCCACTGTTCCAGTAAGAGCTGAGGAGAGTCCCAGATGAGGGTTCACTCAGCAGCCGCGGAGCAGAAGCCGGGGGGAGTTGCAGTGACGCGCCCGTGAGCTCCGCCGGCCGCCAGCTGTGCCTGAGTGACCGAGCCCCAGGCCGAGAGGCCGGGGGCACCCCACCCCCAAAGGGGCCCGAGCGAGCCCCAGGCTCCAGGTCCCGATAAGCGGCCGCCAAGGAGTGAGCCGGTGTGTACCTGGACGCCCACCCCCAGACACAAAGAACCACCAACGCACCGACACCTGAGGGAGTCCGCCACCGGCAGGGGAAGTGGTGGTAGGTGGAGATAGGCCTCCAATTCAGCTTTGATATTAATGAGTTTTTTGGGTTCATTGAGAACATGGTTGTTGTTCAATAATAAAATTATTCCTCAAAAATACAACTTGCCTAATAATTCTGCACTCCCTGTATCAGTCACAGGTGGTGATCCTGGGAGGAGCGATGGTGGCTCCGAGAGCAACCACTGTGGAAAAGTACTGTGACTCACCCAGACCATGACACCATGTTGTCATTCTCAATTCCAACATTATTACTCTAGTCCATCATCAATCATCCAGGCCTCAGGTGACGGTGTTCTGCAGGTTTTAGATGTGCCCTCCATCTATCACAGCTGATTCAAATGCCTAAATTACTTCCTCAACATGTCTTGAAGTTCTCGGTAGCCCCGGTAATAAACTAATGATTTAATTCAGGTGTGTTGACACCAGGTGAGAACTAGAACCTGCAGGACACTGGCCCTTAAAGCCTGGAGTTGGACACCCCTGGTTTAAAACCCATGCTCTCCGTCATTCTCCCTTTTAGACTCCAACCTCTTCCCCATCTCCACCTCAGTCTCAGTCTTCATTTTCACCACTACCCACGTCTAGACTTTGGGGGAGGGGGGTCCTCTCCTAAATCTTCTCACCGCTTGGGTTTCTGTTCTGTCATGATGGGTAATTGGAGTCAAATCGCCAAATTGATTAATTTCTCTATCTCAGTAAATCACATTCAATTCTTCCAAAGGATCTGTCCTTATTAAAGTAACACTTACTTGTCAATTGATATTGTTTCACTTTAGATAAAGTAAATAGCAAGTGTGACCAAAAACACCTCAAAAAGCATTTATCAGCAAAGAAAAAGAGCAAAAGTCTGTGGACTGTAAAACATATGTGAGTGAAGTTGGCCCCCCCCCACCTTCTTCAAATCCAACAAAAATGGTATCAAACGTTTGTGCTACGTTTGTGCTGGTTTGTGCTGATAAAATTTTCGTTTGTGCTGCCTGTTTTAAAGATATTAATGAAAAGGTAAAGGTCAAAAGGTCAGCCAGCCCCCCCACATTACCCAAATCAAACAAAATTGATGTCAAACGTTTGTGCTACGTTTGTGCTACAGGCAGAAATCTAGGTGTGCCATGGGTTCCCACAGGCCCCTGGTCAAAGTCACCAAACCAGTTCGTAAGCCGGTACAGGTGTGGCCAGAAGGGTCCTCAGAGGCATTGCTTTTCCACCACAGGCTGCCACACACGACACCACAGACTTTCAGGAATATACAGAAACTGTCACTGCCTACATCCCAAAATGCATCGATGATGTCACAGAGACCAGGACTATCACTGTCCGGGCCAATCAGAAACCATGGCTCACAGGTCAGGTTTAAATGCTCCTAAGGTTGAAAAATGCAAGCCTTCAGAGCCGGGAATTAGGTGAGTCTAAGAACAGCAAGGGCAAACCTGTCACGTGGCATCAGCTACAGCAAAGCTTCAGCGACAGCAGAAATACTTGAGGCAGTGGCAAGGAATACAAACCATCACAGACTACAAGCCCATTCTACAGACAGTGGTGACACAATCCCCAGACAGTGTGTGGAGATCCCTTGCCAAAATCAGTACACACAAAGCTCCAGGTCCTGATAACATCCTTGGACAAGCACTGACGGACTATGCTGTGGAACTCACAAATGTCTTCACAGACATCTTTAACACATCACTAGGGTCAGGCGATCGTTCCCACATGCCTCAAAGCCTCCACCATCATTACTGTACCCAAGAAGTCATCTATCTCCTGCTTTAAGGACTACCGTCCTGTCAAACTCACCTCCATCATTATTAAGTTAAGTGCTTTGAACGGTTATAATAATAATAATGGATTGGATTTATATAGCGCTTTTCTAGGCACCCAAAGCGCTTTACAATACCACTATTCATTCACTCTCACATTCATGCATCAAATCAAATTATCGCTTTCCCCCAACCTGGATCCATTTCAGTTCGCATACCGGTCAAAACGCTCAACCGATGATGGAATTTCAACTGCCCCTCACTCAGCCCTCACACATCTGAACACTAGAGACTCATATGTCAGAGTGCTGTTCATAGACTTCAGTTCAGCATTCAACACCATCATTCCCCAGCAACTCATTCACAAACTGGATCTGCTGGGGATCAGCACCTTGCTGTATAACGGGCTGCTAGATTCCTTGACAGGAAGACAGCAGACAGTACGGGTCGACAGCAACACCTCCAGCCCAAGAACACTGAATACGGGGGCTCCCCAAGGATGTGTGTTGAGCCCCCTTCTCTTCACTCTGCTGACCCACGACGAGATCTACTACAGGGGTGAAGTTAACCATCTGGCAGAGTGGTACAGCAACAACAACCTGTCCCTGAATGTGGAGAAGACCAACAGCGACTCTACTTCCTCTGCAAACTGAGAAGCACAAGAGATTCAACCCGCATTATGAGCACCTTCTACAGAGGCACAGTTGAGAGTATCCTCACCAGCTGCATCACTGTGTGGTATGACTCCTGCACTGGGTTCTGCAGGAAAAAATGACAACGGGTAGTGAGAGCAGCCGAGAGCATTGTGGGGACCTCTCTTGCCTCCCTCCCCAGGAGATCTACTGCACCTGCCTCATCTAGAAGGTCCTCTCCATTACAGGTGACTCCACTCATCCCTTCAACAGCGTCTTCAATTTGCTGCCATCAGGAAGGATACTGAAGAGCCTCCGGGCCAGAACCAGCAGACTGAGAGACAGCTTCGTCCATTGGGCTGTCAGGATGCTGACCATCTCTGAATCGAGAAGGGGGGCCCAAGGGTACATCTTTTGCCATCTTACAATGCTGTGATTGTAGCCATTCCCCACTTTCTGTGAATGGTACTCATGGCCATTGATCAGTAGGCTTTGATTAGTTGTCATTGATCAATGGTCATAAGAATTTGCATACTAACAATCATGGAACTAACCCCCCAGCACATTGTTCATTCAGTGGTGCTAGTTTCCTTCACTATGCAAATGTACTGTTTGTAAGGTTGGGGAAACCTGCAGTCAGCTGAGACTGAAGAAGTCACTTGGATGAGTGACGAAACGTTTCTCCAACTGAAAATGTCCAGATGAACAGAATCAACCTTTGGGATTTACTTACCTGGATGATTAAGCACGCATCAAGACGTTATTTTATTAAAAATTTTAAAATGTTAGCAGCACAAACAAAAATGTTTGCA
This sequence comes from Rhamphochromis sp. 'chilingali', assembly GCF_963969265.1. Taxonomy (NCBI): domain Eukaryota; kingdom Metazoa; phylum Chordata; class Actinopteri; order Cichliformes; family Cichlidae; genus Rhamphochromis; species Rhamphochromis sp. 'chilingali'. The sequence goes on along the minus strand of NC_137939.1, from coordinate 135,551 downwards.
GCACAAACCAGCACAAACGTTTGACATCAATTTTGTTTGATTCCATTAATATGGGGGGGCTGGTTGACCTCTGTTGACCTCTAGAAATCTTTGTTAATATCTTTAAAATGATAGCGGCACAAATAAAAAATTTTGCAGCACAAACGTAGCACAAACGTTTGACATCAATTTTGTTTGATTCCATTAATATGGGGGGGCTGGTTGACCTCTGTTGACCTCTAGAAATCTTTGTTAATATCTTTAAAATGATAGCGGCACAAATAAAAATTTTTGCAGCACAAACGTAGCACAAACGTTTGACATCAATTTTGTTTGATTTGGGTAATGTGGGGGGGCTGGTTGACCTTTTGACCTTTACATTTTCATTAATATCTTTAAAACAGAGGCAGCATAAACAAAAATTTTTGCAGCACAAACCAGCACAAACGTAGCACAAACGTTTGATACCACTTTTGTTGGATTTGAAGAAGGTGGGGGGGGGCCAACTTCACTCACATGTAAAACATTTATACAACAGCAGCATTTCAGAATAGTTTTTTGTTTGCTTGTTTGTTTGTTTGTTTTATAGATTTTTGATTTTTGTAATAAAAATGCTTTGATAATAAAGCTTACATGGATGATACCGATTTCTTTTAGTTCAAGAAAAGGTTATAATTTAAATTATTTTGGAAAGCACCCTTGAAAACCAGTTTCTGTTTCTTATCTGGACTTGTTGTTGATATGTTATTGTGATGTTTTTCAACAGTGATTTGATTATACCTTCTAGAAAATGTCCACTCTTTCTTTTTTTTGACAGACTTTCAGGAAAAACAGAAGCTGTGGATTGAAATGTTGCCTTTGTATAAATGTTTAAATAGTTTTTTTTTTGTGTGTTTTTTGTTTTTGTTTTGTTTTTACTAGAGAGCCAAATGTGCTCAGACCTTTTTCCCCATTTTTTTTTTAATTTTTCTAGTATCTGTCACTACTATGAACTTAGGGCCCAACAACATTTAAAGCACCAAAATGGTGTAGGTACCATCTGTAACCAGAGAAGCTGCTCCAGCTTTTTAAAATTTTTTTTAAAAGTCCTCCTTTAAGTGACAGAAACGTCAAATTATAGACTTCCCAACTGAAACTTCTGGGAATATTGTTGGAAATGGAGAAAATAACTTACCATTTCACTTTAAAATTTTTTTTACTTATTTCATAATTTTAACAAATCATTTTTTTTGCAGTGGCAGAAAAATCAATAGAACTTTTTGAAAACAGTTGACTCACAGTCTTGTGGACATCCAAAGCCTCAACAATCACCTGCATTAAAGCCTCATCAGTGAGTTTCCCAAATTAACAAATAGTTAGTTTTATATTCTCCTTAGTTTTAATTTATTTGTTTTAATTTCTTTCAAAGTCTAGTTTTTAATTTTTATTTTATAAAAAAAAAATCACATAACTTTAGATTTTAATTTAATTTTAGTTAACTATCTTCAAACATACCTGTTCACGTCATGTTAATTATTCATGTGGTCTCTTAATGAAATTGCACATTTTTCCTTAAAATAATTCTATAGAATTATTTTAAGGAAAAATGTGCAGATTTCTCTTTATAAAGAGAAATCTGCACATTTTAAAGTAATGAGAGTGAAACGCTGCATGAATGAGTTTAAGGACAGACTGTTCAGTCATGTATAGAAACCTGAACAGGCCTGCAGCCCCACCAGCACTTGCTGGTCTATTTTAAACTCGTTTTTGACAGTGAACATGCTGTTGACCCCCACTCACCAAAACAAAATGGCACAGAACACGAGAGAACTGGCAGCAAACAAAAACTTGACACAAACAGCCCAGCCTGTGTTGTAGTTTTGGCAAGGAAAACTGACGTAATCTCATTTTAATACTTCTAATCTTGGTTCTTTGGACAACACTGGTATGGTAACTGTTTTTCTGCATGTGCTTAGCAAATATAATGCATGCTATTTCTGCTTCTCTGAACCGTGTGTGCGTGTCTGTGGGCTGTTTATGTGTAGCTCACGCACACAGAGTGTGGTTATCAGCTGCAGGGGTGGAACCACAGGTCAACATGTAGTAGAACGTAATCTACAAACAGGTCAATGCTATTTAGCTTTATGAAGTATATTAAATGTTGCATTAGTTAAGGCAGACTCTTTAACATGATTGGTGTACATGTCAACGTAGTTTATAAAAACAAAAGAAAGATGTGCTCATTTGAACCGCTGTTCACACTTAAAAGCATGATCAGAGTTCACACTGCTCATGTGTTCATAATATAATGGCCATTGTGACTGGCATGAGTTAGCTCACTCATGCGAAGCACTCCCGGCTGAGCTAATGAATACACTTGGTACTCATTAGCTCAACGCGAATAAACAAAAAGTGGAACTAAATATGCTCCGTGCATGGATCAGACCCACGGAGGAAAAGTGCATAGTCATTCAGTCTCACGTGGGAGAAAACTTTCCATGCAGTACCTACTGACAACAGCGAAGCTGCGATAGTGAAGAGCAGGTAGATGCAGTTGAAACTGCATACAAGTGTGCATAGACCAAACTTTCACAGATGTTCACTCATTTTGTTTATTGATTTATTTAATTGTAATTACTGATGCATTTTCCACAACTCCCCTCTCTTCAAAACAAGAGTCCATGGATGCTGAGGTGCTGCACTCTGCTCAAGCAGAGCATGGCTCACTTTTGCTAAGGCAGCTAGAGAGGATGAGAACAACTAAGGAGCTCACTGACGTGGTGCTGCTAGCTGAAGGGATCCCCTTCCATTGCCACAAGGTGGTGCTGTCTGCATTCAGTCCTTACTTCCAGGTAAAATAGTCAGGAACAATAAACCATATGCTTGAAGGAAAATGAAGAACACTATTTAAATTATTTGCAATGCAATTATTTTTATTTTCCTGTAAAATACCTGAAGATATGCAATACTCAAAAGCACTTATGCACTACATAAAATTACTTCCATATTACTTATTATTCTAAACATAATACTAAAATCTACTTACAGTATAATTATTTCTTTGTTTCCGGTAATTTCAAATAAAATACATTGGAAATCATGTTGTATTGCAGGGGAATTAAGCCGTTCGTTGCAGGCCATATTATAAAGTGTTACCATATTTTTTATTATTTTTTTCTGAACTACTCCAAGCAAATGCATTAATGAGACGCAAGGCTGTAGTTGTATCATTTCTTACTGTTCTGGTGAATCATTGTGTCCAGGCCATGTTTACATGTGGTCTGAAGGAGACGCACGGAGGAGAAATACCACTCAGAGACACTTCTGCACAAAGCTTAAGGCTGCTGCTGGACTACATGTACTGTGGCGAGCTCCCACTAACAAACAACAACATCCAGGGAGTGGCCGTTGCTGCCTTTCTGCTACATGTAGACGGAGGCTTCAGGTGCGGTGAAACTGACAGAGGGGTAATTGGTAAAGGTGCTAAAGTGCAAGTTTTATGCTTAAGAAGTACTCTCCTTGTTTTTACTGAGGTAAGGTTGTGCCAGAGTCACATGGAGGCCTGTATGGACCCGTCAAACTGTGTTGGTCTGTACCACTGGGCCAGGAACTTGGGAGCAACTAGCCTCGCTGACTGTGCCTTGCGATATCTTTGTCAACACTTTTCACAGGTAGGGTTTAAGTATTACCAATGTGAAAGAATCCCTCAGTCATAGTCTTTAAAAATGTTCATGAACCTACGATTAATGAAGTTAGGCCTGCCCTAAATTATCAGAAGAATCAAAGTTCAGTGAAGCTTTTGAACACTGAGGAAATCTCTGAATATCTTTTGTTCATTTTGCAATGTTATTCTTATTTTATATTCATTACTTACAGTATACTGTCTTTCTTTATCTTTGTTTAACTAGGTTTGTGAAGAAGAAGAAGTGCTAGAGCTGAATGCTCAAAGTCTTGGGGAACTGCTTGGCTTAGATGACCTTAACGTATCACAGGAGGAGGTTGTTTTGGAGCTGGTGCTGCGCTGGGTGGAAAAGTACAGGGGTGACTCAGAAAGGGAAGCCCAGGCTGTGGAGTTGCTCAGGCATGTCCGACTGGAGCTTGTGGATCCTGGATTTCTTTGTAAAGCAAGGAGGAGAAACCCGGTATGAAGAGATTGGAATGAGGTCCAAATATAATAAGGAGCAAGACTCCCTATTTATATTTGTCCTGAGATAAGTATATAGATATATCATTCTTATACTTATGATTCTCTCAGGTGCTTCTGCGGGATACTGAGTGCTTTGGGATGATTGATGCTGTTCTCCAGACGTCAGGTCTCTGCGAGGCCGCAGCTCCTCCTCGCCGAGCTCTTCGCTATGGCATGGAGACAACAGATTTGCTCCTTTGTTTGGGTGGTGTGAATAAGGAGGGCGTCCCTGCGCGGCGTGGAGGACTTGCTGACCTCAGTTTTTGCTTTGACCCCCATGCTAGGAAGACTTACTACATCCCCTCTCCCCTGAGGGGCTGCAGCATAGTGGGACAGATCACAGCAGGCGCAGTGAGCCGAGAAAACATCATAGTGGTGGCCGTAGAAGCAGAAGACCAACATCGAACGAAGGGGGTTGATATCTACAGGTTTTAATCCCTTTGCATATCAGAAATCTTTTTATCAATAGGCACCACACTGAATTAACAAATGAACTACTTGTTTATCTTCCAGGTATGACAGTTCAGAGGAGAACAGCTGGGGGAAGTTGTGCTCAGCAGCTTACAGGGACATGTATGCTTTAGGGCTCATAGGAGATGCTCTCTATTTAATCGGTGGTCAGATGAAAGTGCGTAATCACTACGTCATCACAGACAGCATGGAGCGATGGTCGCTGAAGAGAGGAGGCAGCTGGCTCAGCTTTGCTCCTCTGCCTCTTCCATTAGCCAGTCACTTTGTTGTGACACTGAAGGAGCATCTTTATGTGCTGGGGGGGTGGACACCACAGGTACCCAGACTCACCATCTTAACCGTTTAAAGCCTGAGCCATGAAATAATTGCCCCAAAAATTCATCTTTTTAAACTGAGTATTTATGGAACCTTCTTACAAAATAAAAGAAAAAATGTATTTGTATATGTGAGTTTGAATTTTTATCATACTTGTTGTGTCTGGCCTTTTTTTTTTTTTTACATGGTATTAGTTTAAAATGTAATGTAAAATTTATTTAGGTTTTTCACGGGGAAAAAAATCATACTGAAGTTGTGGAAGTCTCAAAAATTTACAAAAACTTGCCATATAAAATCCACAAACTGGTTGTTTTTCCCCTGAACATTAACATCAGTATTGTACTTTTATTTAAAATCATTTTCGTTTTTTAAAAACAATTCCACACGATAGAGATGGTGAAATAGTTACTGAAATATTTCTGCTTCTCATTTGTCCAATATGTCCCCATGTCCTCATCTTTTTCTTCATCTCTCTGCCTAAATCTCTCATCCTGCCATTCAGGATCACCCTGACGACGAGCCTGACAAGCTCAGCAATCGTGTGTTTCAGTTTGACCCCGGCAAAGACAGATGGACAGAGTGTGCCAGCATGAAGTACTCCAGGTACCGCTGTGGGTCAGCTGTACTCAATGGAGAGATCTATGTATTAGGTCAGTCTACCAAAACACATAACTGTATCTATGTTAGTATTGTGAAATTTCTGCACTGGAGCAAGAGTAGATGCGTTTGTTTCCAGGTGGTATAGGATGCGATGGAGAGGACCGTGGGCAATCGCGTCGTTGCCTGAGCTCCGTGGAGATCTACAACCCAGATACAGACACCTGGAGACCAGGACCAACCGTCCCCACATCCCTACTTTCCCTTCGAACGAACGCCTCCAACGTAGGAGTAGTGGATGGAAAGCTCTATCTCTGTGGATACTACAAGGGGGCTGGTCAGTTACTGAATGCCTGTCAAATAATTTTTAAAAGCACTTTTGCATGCGCTCAAATAATTTTTCTCTAATGGCTGCAGGCCGTCATGAGATCATCACCAAGGAACTTTTGGAATTGGACCCTGCAGACAATGTGTGGACAGTTGTGGAAAGACGAGCAGCCATGCACGACAGCTACGACGTCTGTCTGGTGGCTAATCTTAATCCTCGAGATCTCTTCACACCCTAATCCAGCTCCTGCTGGGCCAGTGTGTGTGGAAAGTAAGCGTCTATACGCTAAACCCGGAAAGTCTCATTCAAAAAAGCTTTATTCACTCTTGGTATTTGGAAAAAAGAATAACCAGATTAATTTTCACTATAATTAACTAACAACTTATTTTTTTGCTATATGAGTATCCAAAGTCAAACTTTAGATAATGCAGTTTTATGTTATATATCAATGGGACATTAGCTGTAATTAAATATATATTGTGTTGTATGATATGTTCAGTCAAAAGTCTGTTTGTTACATGTCTTGTCCAAGCAATAAATTTTACCTGTAAATGTAAGAATAAAAGAAAAATCAACATTCTGTTCTGTGTAATTTCTATATGTGGTATAAACTGTTAAACTGCACGTGTTAGTTTAAGGTCACAAAATCTTGCCTATACAAAAGTCCCTTCCACCACTTTAACTCTTCTTTCAGTAAAAAGAAGGATGGCAAGAAAAAAAAGCTAATTTTATATTTAACAAGCTATTTATTTTGCTCTTCCATCAAACTACAGAAACCACAGAAGCCTCACACTGACTGCTACTTGTTTTTTGTTGTTGTTTTTTTCTGTGTGTTGTCAAACATTACTTGGACTGAAAGGATGTCAGCAGAAGAACTTGGTGACCTCTTAGTGAGAAAACATTTTAAATATATTTTCCTCTCCTTTTTTTTTGGATAACTGCATGTTGAAATGATATAATAATAAAATGAAATAATAAAGTGACGTGAAAAAGATGGAGGATTCAGGTGTGTGTTAACGCAATGCCACAATCTTACCAGGAATGGACGTCCAAGTAGATTTGACCCAAGGTCAGACTGTGCAATGCTCATTAACTACAAAAATCCCAAAAGACTCTCCATGCTTCAATCAACATGGTAGAACAATGAACACCAATGAACACATCTGTATACCAAAGTATTCTTGGGTCAGATCTGAAGACAGTGGGTCATACAATCGGAAATTCCCAAGCATTCACACAATACCTGGTCTTTCATGCACTTTTTTAAACGAATAATAGTGATATAGTCAGTCTAAAAAAACTCTACATTGCCCTTAAAAAAACATTTGAATTCATTAAGATGAATGAAGATTTCACTGTAGTATTTGATACAGCAATCGTGACTTGAGATAACCTAGCGCATACTTCCAGAGTTCTTTGAAATTGCCATTTTGTGAGACCTTGATGATGATAGATGATGCCGATAGTCTGGGAGGCTAAATTTAATGTTTTAGACAACAAGTGTCCTCGCGCAAGGATACAAGAGCAGGTGTGGGCTGGTGGGAGGTGCGCTTGCAAGCATGAGAAACGAATCTCACATTCTCAGGACAGTCATTCAACTTCGCCGCTCAGGGTGAATAAACATGCTAGTAGAAAGGTGGTGGCTGATTTTGGCCTTGGGTGAGTATTTTTAAAATCATCTGCCAATCTGCTGTGTTGTTTGTTCCTTTTTCTGTGTCTGATTTTGATTAATGATGGCTGCTAATAGTTACAGGTTGTGTTGCTTGTGTTGTAAAAGGACTGTTGACTAGGCTAATTTAGACTCCTATGTTATTAATCACCGTTGTCATCTTACATTATACGTCCGACTTTCTTTTTATTCTTTTTTTTTATTCCCAGAATGTATTATGTGCATCTACAGCAAGCCCTTACAGCAGAAGAGAAGGTGTTTTTTTCAAATAACAGAAAGTACAAAGCATAACTACAGGCAGAATAAGAAATACACTGCTGCGGGCAGTGTGAGCGGGTCAGTGCAAGTTTGTGAGACCACGGACTGTTGCGTGGGCTACTACCGGATCATTAACGGCACACCAAAAGCTGACATTCTTGGTAAGAAGCCCGTATGTCTGGGCAAGTACGTGGAGTGTATAGTGGGTGATTGAAAACAACAACAACAACAACAACAACAACACATTTTTAGCACATTAGCAAAAAAAAATCTAATGATTGATAAGCTAGTTTAAAGAAAGCTCCCGCGCCAATTGTAACAGCTGAAATGTGCCACGTGCTGTGAAGTATAATGAAGTATGTAATATTGTTTGTCGTGCTCCTGATTTTTCGATTGCAGCTTGTGACAGAATTGAAAAGTCATGCCCAGATGAAACCTGCAAGGCACAAACACGCATCAACAATCAATTCTTGACGTGCATGTGCAACACAGACCTCTGCAATGGCAACATTACTTGGGGAAAAGAACAGACTTCACACCCCTACTCTTATTTTTCAGGTATGGTATTAATAAGGTTATATAACCGTGAATTACTAAATAAATGTATAATTTAAGAATAATATATCATAATACAATTAGAAGCATTTAAAAAGCCTAAAACACTTCATGTCCTTCCCGAGGCAACCCCAAAGGAATTTGTGCCCCTCGGGGAATCAAACCAAAGATCTTTTTCTTGTTAGGCTCTTGTTATGCTGAATATATATTCAGGTGGTTGACAAATTTAAGGAAAAATCAACATTAAGTGTAACATTACCAGACACCCAACACTTGGCATTGATTTGTCAGTATCTGGAACAGTTAGCCATCACCATGCCAGCAAAATGGCTCACACACCATTACAAAGATCTCTAGCTCAAATTGTTGTGTTTTTCCTTGAATTCTTCACCCATTCGCATGTGCGATAGATATGATCATTCATTCAGAATTCAACTGGCACCTAATCCTTTTTTCTCCCCTTTTTAGTCGTCTTCATGAAAAAGGCTGTGAAACCTCTGGTTGGGATTTTGCTCTTTATGTGTTTCTGGATCGTTGCTGCTCAATGGAGAAGTTGCCTAAAAAAGAAAAGTAAAGTTCTTTTTTCTTCAAAAACATTATTTATGATTTAAATACCACTTGAGTAATTCAGTTTGACCTGACTGACTCCACTGCAAAAAAAGAAAAGAAAAGAAAAGAAAAGAAAAGAAAAAATAGTGAATCTTCTTTTACACCTTCAAAGTTATGCTTTACCCTCAGATTTCTCAGAGAAGTCCAGCATGCAGGGCAAAAACACTCAAATTCAGTTTGCTATTTTCCTAAAAATAACAATGTCACTTTTAATGCTTTTTTTTTTTTTTAATGCTATAATTTAATTAATTATTCATTTTGGCAGTCTTAATTCCTAGGGTCAGGACTGCCAAAATGAAATAATAAAATTATCATGAAATAATTAAATGTGTCAATAATTAATTAAAATGTGAAATAAATAATTAATAATTAATTAAATATGTCCAAATATGTATTTAATTAATTAATTACATATATATATATTTGATTAATTATTGACACATTTAATTAATTATTTCATGATGTATTTATTTATTATTTAACGGTCTATTTAATTAATTCATTTTGGCAGTCCTGGCATTCCATACTTGTTGAGTCGTTCTCTGGGATGTGTAACTTGCGTGAATTTCATTAAGGGATAACATCGCATGTGATAAAAGTTGACAACAAGCTGGCCAGCTCAGAGGTTGAAGACTGTTTTGTTTAAGGTCCATTTTCTGCCTTCAGTTTTACATTTTTAGTGTTTAATATTTGCATTGCATGTTCACATCAATCAACTGTGATGAGATATTAGGTTTACCCGTCTATTTTTAGTATTAATATGGTAATAATGTGTCCATTTGTCTTTTTTAATTCCACAGAAGAATAAAGCTATTGTTTCTACATTTTCTCAACTTAAATTGAGTTCCCATGATGTCTTGGCCTTGAAATGCCTTCATTCTATGTGCTACGCTGACCTTGGTTTTTATCTGTGTTACGGTACTCCCTCTGCTACTCTTCAGTCACATTTCCATGCTCTCAGTAACTAATCAGGAAGCTTTCAAATGAATGGTGGCTTTATTGTACTACCAGATTACTTTCTATGAGTGGCAACTAAATCACTTCTTTACTATAATATTTCAGAGAAGAATCTACAGTCCCCCAGTCATTACCACATCCGACCCTCCTGTTCCTGCCAAATGACAAAAACCTCTGAGATCGACATCAGTCAGATCGAGCTACAGCAGGTATGCTCTGCTATGAAACAGGTTAATTCCACAGTAGGTAGTGTGCAAATTATCAGCAAGAAATGCATACAGGTTCTGATTCTTTACTTGTTTATGTCCTGCAGATTGTGGGCCGAGGGCATTTTGCAACTGTTTTTCAAGGGACATACCAGGGCTCTGTGGTGGCTGTCAAATTTTTACCTGCGGCCTATGAACATAATTTTAACACAGAAAAGGAGATTTATGAGCTACTGCTGTCAAAGCATACTAGCATTGTGAACTTTCTCGGTGCTGGGAGGAAACCAGATGACAAAAGCTGGTTCATTGTGCTGCAGTTTGCTGAATATGTGAGTGAAAACCTTTGCACGAAGACAACAGCTGCTCAAGGAAAAAACTGCATGGAACAGACCAGAGAAATATTTGTAAATAATACTAAGAGTCTGTTACAAGTGACAAATAGAATATATAGGTAAAAGAAAAATATTTATTCAAATTATCTAAAGTAACGTGAGTAAATGTTAAAGAAAAATGAATAAATGAACAGGCGCTAAAAATGTCAAATTATATGCCAGGTTAAGCCACTGTGTTTAAAAATATTTATTAAACCAGCTATTCTACCCACATCTCTTATTTAATCACAATGACTTCAGCTCCTTTTTGATCCCATCGGAGACTGAAGGAAACATGTCGCATTATGTGACTCATTCATCATTAAAACCATTTCTGATCAGATGTCTAGTCCGAGACAGAATTATCGTAGAGTAAGGCTAATAAAATTATTGCAAACACTAAGTGGAAACGATTGTAAAGATTTTAAGATGGGTATACTGAACAAAACCATTAATAAAGGTTTAATGGGTCAGGGGTCAGGATTGCTGCCTCACAGCAGGAAAGCTTCCTAGTTTGAACTTAGTCTTTCTGTGTGGAGCTCTCACATTCTCATAGTCAGAAGACATTCATGTCATATTAAGCTGTTATTCTAACCTGGACATAGATCGGATAATCCGGTACTGTATGGTTAAACCTTGTAGGACTTCAGTTGATCAGTAAGAGTAGAACAGCTCTACATAAAGTTTAAAACTAATGCTAATGTGTGAAACATAATTGCTTTTCTATATTTATGGTTGAATAGTTTATGTTCGATGGCTCTAAGTCTATAGCGCTTTATGTATTTGAAACCACTGTATGCTTCAAGTACGAATGACTATTATCCCTTTGATTTCAGGGATCTCTTCATTCCTTTTTGTCAAAACAAACCACGAGCTGGATGTTCTCACTGAACCTGTGCCAGTCGCTATCACAGGGACTTTCCTATCTCCACTCTGACCTTCTCAGCCATGGTACTGGCCAGAATAATATTGCAACAAATGCATGTGTGCATGGGTTGTCTGTTTGATGTGGGAAGCATAGAATGCATGTTTTTAAACTATTATCATCAAGAATAAAGATGAGTTGTTTTTATCCAAACAATGGATCTACTGCAGTGATTCATCTAATGTGGCCACAAATCTTAAATAATGATAAGCTGTTTATGTGAGGCTGTCTTGGTATGTGAGAGTAAGCTACAGGAACAAAATATTGTTTATTGGATTTTTCATACAGATTTGCACAAACCTCCTGTGGCCCACAGAGACCTCAGCAGCTCCAACGTGCTGGTGAAGGCGGATGGTACCTGTGCCCTGTGTGATTTTGGATGCTCCACCATTCTGCGTTCTTGTTCAGAGCCTTACCGCAGGCACAACCAGAATAAAAACACAAAGGTGAGACACAGGTACTACTGTTTATCCACTCAAATCCTCTTATTTAAATAACAAAACAAAAAAACTTGAAGACCTAGACTTGCTGCTGTTTTTTGAAGTAATTAAAATTTCACACTAGAATTACATGAAATCAAAACATCCAATATTATTACTTATTTCTAATAGATAAATTTGTATTTTTGTAGTGTATTCAACTGGGCACGCTGCACTACATGGCTCCTGAGATCCTGGAAGGCTTTGTGAACCTGAACGAAAGCATGTTTCTCATGCAGGGTGACGTTTATGCTTTGGGTCTGCTGCTGTGGGAGATCTGGATGTGCTGCTATGATTTATTTGAAGGTTAGTCATTATGAGTAGATGATATGATGTTATGATGTTCAAAAATAAGTCCAAGGCTCTTTAGAGTAGTACAGAAGGCCAAGGTAAAGTTATTCAGAGTACCTAAACGGCTTGGCAAACTGTAAAAAGGTTGCTGTATATTGTGTAGCTGTAAAGTGCAGCTTTATTTGACTAGAAATTATCTTTTTTTTTTTTTACATGTAAGGTACGTACTACAAGAAAAAGCTTTTGTGTTTCTGTTCATGGAGTGAAACTGTGGAACAGTTTGAATATGGAATTAAAGCAACGTCCAAACAGAAAACAGTTGAAAAAGAGTTGTAAAAATATGATCTTCTCGAACTATAAAGAAAGGGAAAATATTGATAATAAGTGAATGTCTCTATTTAAAAAATTTCATGATGTGATATTATAGTATATAGTATATATTATTTCAGAAATCTGTTCACTATTTTTATTACAAATTATATCAGTAAGGAAGCTGACTAAATATTAACTGATAACTTATGGCAAAGGGGTGGGATTAAATAAGTGTGTACTTCTTCCCACGCCCTTTCAACATGTAAATGAATCAGAACGGTAGCAATATTGAAATGTATTGACTTTTGTATAGTATTTTCTCTCTCTCTCTCTTATTTTCTTTACAAAGTGTACCTGTATATTGTTTACACGTTTGAAATAAATTAACAAACAAACAATAATGGTGCAGCAGTGCAAATGATAAATGTCATGTCATACACCTGCAGTGTTTCTGATGTGTTTGGAGTCAAATATGATACTTTTAATGTAGTCTGAATTTAGAAACAAAAAACTGCAGGTCATTCAGTTTTCTCTGCTTTAAGGCGAGCCTATTATTGTAATGGGTTGTCATTATCAACAGTACAATTTCAGGCTGTTGCTAGAGTGTCCAGCTTTCATTCCTCTCAGAAAATATCAATTATCACACTGGCTTTTCAGTGGGTGTGTCACTGAAAGGGGAAAACTGATCTGAATCAGAAACTGGTGAATAGTGCGCTCCAGCCGGCCTGGTTTCCCAGTTGCTTGAAATCTGATAGTTAATGCATTGGTTTCTGGGCTGACAAGTCATATTTTCAATTCACTAAGCCTAGAAAAAACTAATAGCACTGCTTCCACCTGCAGGCGGAGCTGCACCACAGCATCTTTTGCCATATGAACTAGAGCTGGGAAGCAATGTAACACTGGAGAGCCTCATGCTGTACGTGTCCTATATGGACAAAAGACCCTGTATACCTGAACACTGGGAACTGCTACCACAGGTATTCTTGCATAGGGGCTTTGTGGTACCACTTACACCTGTGGTGTCTGTAATGTGTGGACTAAATGTTTATTGTTCTCAGGGAGCTGCGCTGAGGGAGCTCCTGGAGGATTGCTGGGACAGTGATTCAGAAGCCCGACTGACAGCTCACAGTGTTGTGGAAAGAATAACCTCTCTTCAGTCTTCTTACTCTCTGTGACTTCTTTTTCTGTTGTCTTTTCAGGTAGACATGATTTTGTACTGCTTTCCTTCAGAAACCTTTTTCTGCATCAGCTGCCATAATGATCTCTTATCTGGCAGTTCTGATATAAAGTGAACTCTGATAGCATTACTCAGCAGGCTCATAGGCATTTCTGTCCCAGTTTACTCAGAGCTATACTGACAAGGAGACTGAATTTCATCTCATTAATACCACTGACGCCTTACTTCAGCAGGAACTGGTTTCACTGTTTCTTTTAAAGCCCACAGGATTTGTGTTCGTGCTAATGGAAAGCCCCGTGGTATATATTACAAAAGAGAACCGACCAAAGTAGCAGCCATGCAAGTTCAAAACATCTCAGAAATGCAACAAATATCACCCAAAAAGCAAATGTTTCATACGCATAAACTCAATTTAAATTGAACCTCTCCCTAAACGGTCACTCCTAAAAAAACGAAAAAGAAAAAAGATAAGATCAGAGTGTTTCCTTTGTTTCTTACTAAATATTCCATGATCAACTGTAAGTGGGATTATTGGAAAGTGCAAGTATTTATTTCAGTTTTAAATTTCAAGCTAAATCTAATTTTTAGGTCTTCAAACAAAGAAACATGAAATTCATGTTTTATTGACATTTATTCTTCATTAACTTCAGTATCTCAATGATTGAGTGCTGTTTACTAAGTTACTGTTACTGTTGAAGTTACTAAGTAACTGTTGAATCCCAGGAGACTCCCCCAGTGCATATATCTTACACTGTGTAACTTAGCTGCCTTTAAATTAATGTGCATAATGTTACCTTTTTAATCCCATTTATCACTTATGAAAGAGAGGATAGCAACAGGGACAAACTCCAAGCGTACACCGTTTGACTGCTGTGGCTGGGCTTTGAAGGTGATGCAGAATACCAAATATAATATTCATTTAAAAATGTGTAATCAAGGAAACTTATGAATTAGAGAATTTTCATTTATTAAATTAATTATAAAGATTATTTTAAAACTGACCACTAGATGTCACTGTTCACTCACATCTATTTGTTTGCAGTGGAAACAATGGATTGTGATCTCATCACAAATCTATTCTCAACACTACAACAAGGAAAAAAGCCAGCATGTTCAACATGTGGCCACATTCTTCTGGCTTACACTTGAAATATATTTATTTAAGCATTTCGTTGTTTAAACTTTTGCATTCAACTGAAATGTTGTTTTCATGCAAAAATGTCACTGATGTTTCAGAGATGCATGCTCATGCCTCAGCAGCATGTCTTTTGATCTCCAACCTTCAACCACAAGTTTAAAACTGTTTCTTTGGCATTGCCTTATTGTATGCTGCATGCACTGAATTCCAGTATGTAACTGTCATTACAAATGTTGCTGTGATTAAGTCAAAAGTTTGCACAAAGCTCCAAAAATATGACTTTATATGTCATCAAATTTTAACAACAGTAGAGAAACAAATGAGAAAGAAGTATTTGAACCAGTATAATATGCTTGTGGTGGGTAACCCAACGAAGGAGTCAGTCGAGGATGAATAAGTTTAACAATTTCCAAAAATCCACAAAGAACAGTAAACCTCATTTTAACCCTTGTCCTACTTTTAAGCCCACTTTCTGTTAGTGTTCTTTTGATGTTACCAACCACAAAAGCCAGAGACGTCATGTACTGCAGTCTAATGGTCTTGCAGATATTCTGGGTGATTTAGTCATGCACGGAAACATCTACTAGAGAGCTCACAGTTATGCTGGTGTCCTGCCTGATGCGGTTTCATTAGAACTAACAAAAGCGTTTCTTTTAATAAAGCAGCAGAGCCACTGTGGTATTTTAAAATGCTATATCTTCAGTTTCAAACACATTGCTTTCCTCAAAATATCTTGTAGCTGTGAACTCCTCGTCCAGCATATGATAAAGCTCAGTCCTTTCAGCTGAAACTGCTACTGACACTAATGATTATTTGGAATAACTTGTAGTTTCCACTTTTTTAAACTCACCTTGTATCACATAAGCTGGAGTGGGACCTGCTGCTGCTGCTGCTTCACTCTCTCTGGCTGCGTTTTAAATTAAGGGCCACACATTACCTGGTGTTAAGTTCTGCTAGGGAAATTTGGCAGATATAGTGCAGATACTGGTTTAACAACTGCTGACAGCTAAACCATCCTTAACTTGTTAGTTGTACTCTGCACACAACACAGCCACAGAGCATGTATCTCTCACTGTCCTTTGCTTCTGCTGTCTTATTTCATGACGTTTAACCGAGGTTACTCGTTATCTATAACAGTTTTTTTTGTTTCTTTGTTTTACTGTTTAAAATGTACGTTTTAAATAAAAGAATAAAATCCCTTTTCTTTGACTGCAAAGTCTCTGCCAACTTCCTCAGAGTCTTCGAAGCTCGCCGCATGGCACAGCATCACCACAAATGTCTGATTGAAGTGATGGATTTAGGGTAAATCTGACCCGCAGGACATTCCCCGCATGCCTTCTTCCCCCGTGTTTCTGCCGCTGGGTAGGTCAAGTATTCGCTGGAAAAACCCAAATTAATCCCAAACGAGTGTGACGCTCGGGGATGTTGCCTTGTGGAGGCTCCACCCCTCGCCTCGGAGCGTGTGGTTCCCGTCGCTCCTGTTGCTGTGTTCCTGAGACTGAGAGTGGTAGTAGAAAACAACAGCTGGGCCGATAGATCAGACGGCTTTGGGGCATTTCTTAATTTTCAGACCATTACAGAAGCCTCCTTTAAACGTGTGAGACTCTATATGGACAACCCGATCATTAAAAAGAGCTCCAGCTGCTTTTTATCAAAACTCAAATTGATTTGGGGATCCGGTCCCGAGGAAAGCTGCTCCTGACAGGTGCGCAAAGTGCGCAGAGAGGATGGGCAGACGTGAGGCGGACAGCAGAGACGCAATGAACACTAGCGGACGCTCCGAGCTGGGCTGCCTGCAGGACGCGGCGTCCAGCAGCCAGCATGGCGGCGAGCAGTCACCGAGAATGGACAGCCGCCGTGCCTGCAACGCGGAGAAGCGACAGAGAAACATGAAAGTAGGCGTGGAGGCGCTGGGCCAGGCATCCACAGCCACAGCGTCCATTGAAGTAAAAAAGCATCAGCACAAGCACAACTTAAAGCACCGTTATGAGGTGATGGAGACTCTGGGGAAAGGCACCTACGGCAAAGTGAAGAAAGCGGTGGAGAGAGCGAGCCTGAAGACGGTAAGATGGTCACCATAACCCATCATAGTATACTGCCTCAAGCTTTTCGGAGCTGTGTGGCTGAAGGACTCGTTATTTCCTAAACAAAGGGCGAAATGTGGTGAAAGGAAACGATAAATTATCAGTTTCTGAAATTGATCTGACCTCCTAACCTCGTCTGCTGACCCTGTAAAAAGCCTATAAAAAGTGTAATGTGATTCCCATGCTTTTACTTTTCGCCTGTGTCTTCATGCGTCTGTGCTTGCGTGCTGCACTTGCCACAGTGTTGCTCAGTGGTAATTAAATATTAATTTGAAGGTGGAAAGAACTTCGTGGGGGGCGCTCTGCGTGTGGTAGGATATGCGTTGATCCTGAACCCATTTCTTGTGCTGCCAGCTTGAGATGCCTTTGGTCTGACTCACTCAGCAATTGAAAAAGGGGATAAAATCACTACAATAGGTCTGCTCCAACTAGAGTCTGACCCCTAAAAACCCAGACTTAAGCACACACACACAGAGAGCAAGACATAATACCATAACAAGTTTCTATTTAACTTCACAATCTGAATATCTAGGTTAAAACAGAATGTGGTGCCAGATTAGTTTGAATAATCGTGGGTTTATGTCTGGTCAGACCTTAATCCCTCCCTCTGTGCTGTGATCTGAGAGGACGGGGCCTCATCAGTTTCCTTTCTGGTTTATTTTAGTAAATAAACACAGTTCCATAATCTGATTGCGACAAAAAAGATGATCCTGATTAGAGTGAGTTTCTCACAATTTGTCTGGCTCCTTCAACTGTGATTGCCAGATCTCCTCACTGATAGTAACCCCCGCCAGGTGTGGAGACGTCGTAGCCCTCACCAACTAGAAAATGTCTCAGTATATCAGAGACTGCCTACCCCCCTTCCCTCAACCCCCACCAGTTTGCTTACAGAGCAAATCATTCTCAGCCCTCTATTGTACACCTATGACTGCACACCAACCCAGCCAACTAATGACATCGACACGTATGCCAATGATGTCCTGACGGTGCTCAGAAAATAACCTGAAGCTTAACTCCCTTAAAACAAAAGAACTCATAATGGACTTCATGAGGCAAAGATAGGTCTACTCCCCACTCATTATAAATTAAGAATGGGTGGAATCTGTAGAATCACCCACATCTCCATGGATCTCACCTGGAGCCACAACACCCTGGTAAAGAAAGCCCAACAGCAGCTTCATTTCCTCTGTGTCCTGAGGAAGAATAACCTGGACCAGAAGTGGCCTTCTACAGCTCCTCATTGGAGAGTGTGCTCTTCTACTTCCTGGGTGTTTGCTACGCAGGGGCCACAACAGAGAACACGAAGCCTGTGCAGAGCGTAATTAACATCACCTAAAACATCAGTCACTGCCCTCTACCACCCTTGGAAGCCATCGCCAGATCCTCCTATCTCAGGAAAACCAGGGCCATCACAGGCGACCCTTTGCACCGCGCCCACCACCTGTATGACCTGCTGCCTTCTGGTTGGCGCCTCAGGTCAATCAGGTCCCACACCTTCAGACTCAAAAACACCTTCTTCCCCTGGGACATTCAGACTGTCAAAAAACACTTTCTCCCCACACCCCACCCCTGCCCAATCACCTCACTAATCTGAGCCATGGCCTGAGTTACCCTCATCACTCATGCCACTCACACACGGACTCTATTCATACCAGGTCATTTCTTTGCACGACTTTCAAGCACTTTGCAACTTGTTTTCTGTTGTGTACAATTCAATTCTATTCTATATCTTAACATGTAGTGAAGCATGTATAAGAGACTGCTGGTAGGATACAGAGAGATGAACAAGGCCATGTAGAGTGTGTGTGTGTGTATGTGTGTGTGTGTGTGTGTGTGTGTGTGTGTGTGTGTGTGTGTGTGTGTGTGTGTGTGCGCGTGCAGGGTGAGTGGGTTTGGTAGGACAAGGGGGAAAAGCTGAATTCCTTGAGCCATTAGCAGGCACATACCAAGGATTCTTTGAAACAAAACAGGCATTATTTTTGGAAACAAGGCTAGCGGGCTGTTTTGTGAGCTTGGGGAGATGGGAGAGGAAAGCAGGAAGAAGAGCAGGAAGAGAAGGCACTATGAGTGATTTTATATTAAGGAGCTCACTTGAGACTTGTTCCTGTAAAGTGTCTAAGTGGTTTTCCTGTGACGCTGCAAGAAAGGAATGTAAGTCATCCTCATGAATGCACAGGGTAAAGCAAAAGGAAAGATGAATAACCAGCCTTGGTTATGCAAGCTAAGTATTCTGTGGTCACTTACCCTGGTTTGGAGCCTCACTTGTTTTTAAAGCTTAAATATCGTAGGCAAGAAAGAAAAAAAAAGGAATTGAAGCAATCAGATAATGCCATCAGAAAAAAATTCTTGTTTCCTTTCTTGCATTTAATGTATATGTCTTTGCCCAGTTTCCCATCAGTTCTGCAATTCCTGGTTAAGGAAAGGGACGGCTTAAGGCTGTGTGTAGATGATTGGAGGTCAAGGGTCACTCTGGCAGGAAGCCTGTATAATTCTGCCGCTAAATCGTTCACAGATGCAGCAGGGACCTTTAGTGATGCTCAGGCTCCTGGGATACATTTGTGTGTTTGTGAGAATAGCAGGGTAGGAAGGAAGTTGGTGCACACCCCAACCCCCATGATGACTTCATACAGACAAACACACCTGCAATAAGTCAAGACTGGAGTCAGCAGGAAAACAAGAAGGGGATGGGAAAGCTAGTACATCCCTTTGCACATCTAAAATTGCCATGCCATCATAATATAGGCCGTGATGATGTCAGAGAACGCCTGAATGACTCCCACATGCTGCGTTGTGTTTCCTACACATTGTTGCAGTTTGCATGGTTGCAGTTTTTAGAGGAAACGATGAGATGTTGTTGGTGAGAAGGATACTTTAGAGGTCATATCTCTGCGTGATGCATCTGCAGGATATTTGCAGGCATAAGGGTGAGATCGCACAAACAACCACAGCTTCCTCTACTCACACATGGCCCCTTGAAATCAGTCAGATAAAATGCTCACTTTGCCCTGAACCATACCCAGAGGGTCTGTATTCCCTGTGTCATGTGTCACTTCAAAGTCTTGGTAGTAAATTAGAGCTGAGACGGCAGTAGAATTTTTTGACTCCCAGTCTATATCTTGATGTGTCTAATCCATAACTTTTATCTGTTATATTGCACTAAATCATCCCAGTAACTGATTTTACAGTCTCCCCTTCTCTTCCTCACATTGCTTTAAGTATTTGGGTCATAAATGGCTCTTTAGTGAGCATCAGAATCTGCCTCCCCAACTTTTTAATATCTGCCCTTCAGCTGATGACCTCATAAATCAGAAGGTCACTTCAGTCTCAGGGGTTCCCTGGATGGTGTTCGTGTTGTGTTGCATAACTATCATGGTTGATGGAGCGTGCGAACTGTGTCTCTTCCAGTTTTTCGGAGACATTTTTTTCCCCCCGCCAGCTGAGAAAACTCGAGTTTTGACCTGTGGGAGCTCACCCACAGGGACATGCAAAATTATACAGCGCATGTTTCGTCCCATGTTTAAATATCAGCCTCACAAATTAGTCCCATGGCTTCAGCTACTTGTTATATTCCACGTCTCTGTTGTCCTTTGTGTATTTTAGGCACACTCCGATGCCTCGTTGTCTGCCTGCATGCACTTGTCTCGTCTTTGTAAAGTGTTGATTATGTGACACTTATTCTATCCAACCAGTTTTATAGGTTTGTTTTAGGATGCATGTTTTTATTGCAGGCCTGCGTGTGTGTGTTCAGAAGCTTCGGGTTGCACTGGTGTATGGGATTAAAGAAGCAGAGTGTGAACACTGCAGCTGTCAACCTTCTGCCTCTGAACATCTCACATCACGAGATCTGCTCTCACCATGCAGCCTTTAAACCCACATAATCATGTCTAATACCCAGAGATTTTATTAGTGTATGAGCGTGTGTGTTTTTAAGCATCAACAGTATGTACAGTATGCCTTTGTTTCCATGTTTGGCTGTGCAGATGATGCATGAACTGTTTATTTATTTGTGGCTTTGATGGAGGTAAAGCAGAAAATGGTTAAATTTGTGTGTTTTCTGAGGAATTTATGGAAATTAAATCTACTGGCTCAAGTTTTATTACTCAGTCACTAGATTTAACACATGGTGTATGAAATTTGGACACAACCTTTTTTGTATAACATCCTCTAAACTTTGTCTTCCTTCCAAGGTGGCGATCAAGTCAATCCGCAAGGAGCGCATCACCGACGACCTGGACAGAATTCACATCCAGAGAGAGATTGAGATCACATCTTCACTCAGTCACCCCAACATCATACGCTTCCATGAGGGTAAGATGACACTGACACACCTTCCCACGTAATCAGACAATTTCATAGTTTGGTATCCAGCTAGCGTTTAGGCAGTCAATATTTTAAAGAACGTTAGTTGAAAGATATTAAGTTCCACAACACACACAGCAGCATTTACAGCAGTGTTGTTTAACAATGCCAGGGGCTAAGGGATAACGCTGGTAATGCTCACAAATCCTATTTGAAGCCCAAAACCAACAATGACACGACCCAACTAAGTATTTCCTATTTGTACAAAGAATCGTACACATGTCTTCTTACTCCGTTCCATAAACTTGCATTGTTGTTAAATACTTAACTTAAAATCATATCACTGATGCACTAATTTGGGGAAAAATATCCCAAAACTACTACAAATACCACTCTGGGTCAATTCAGGCTAAACCACCAAAATACTCACTGCAGCAAGAAGGAATCTCCCCAAAAATGATTTGCTAAAAGCTACAGCACCCAGAAATGAAACAATATGATGGAAAAGAATTGTAAAACTTCTAAAACAGCCTTGAGAGATGGTCTTTGGTATCTTGTTTCATCATCTTGTAGTGTTACTTAACAATAAAAACAGAAGATTTTTACCCTTATTCACTAAAGGTCTCCCATTTATTGTTGGATGGGTATTGTTGTTCAATAGAACAAATGAGGAGGATGTTATAGTCATCAATAAGATAAAAAATTCCAGTTAGCCCCACACCTGTCACTATACTTAAGTATATCATTTCGATTGGTAGCCATTCATCAGGTGAGACTCTTTTAAAGTTGTACAAATGACAGAAACTGCAGATATTTCTGTTTCTATGAAGATTTATTGAAATCAATAAGCATTTGCATACACGGATTACACGGGAGTTGAAAACCTACACAGCCAAAACAGCATTAAAGGTTTCTGTTTTCCTGTGTTGACAGTGTTTGAGAGCCGGGATAAGATTGTGATTGTGATGGAGTACGCCAGCAGAGGAGAGCTGTATGATTACATACAGGAGAGGAGGCGACTGCCAGAAACAGAAGCCCGCAGCATCTTCAGACAGATTACATCTGCTGTCCACTACTGCCATAAGGTTTATACACACCAAACAACCTACCCACATGTGTTCTGCAGGTGCCCAACAGGAATACATTACAAGTTAGCAAATTGCACACAGGCACGTGTGCACACATGCAAATACTGTACCGCTTAAACCAATAAATCCTAATCCTATTACTGCAGAAAAACTTGACTTGAGTTTTCAGATCTCTTTGGGTTAAGAGCGCATTATAAGGCTCGATTGTTCTTTACAGTCACACACTGACACATTTAACAAACGCTAAATGAGCCTCCTTCAACATTATTGTAAGCCTTGGCATAGAAACAAACACTTCTTTGTTTCTCTGATTTATTGTTGTGTACATAAAATCAGGCCAGAAAGCAGGAATTATCGAGGACTTATAGGGCTTTGGAGTTGACGTCACGCCGCAATGCATTGTGGGAGCGCAGCTCCATTTTCGGGGTCTACGAATCAAAACAAACACACTGTGTTGGAACGACGACGACAAGAAACATGCTTAAAAGCAGCTCAAAAGAAAACGGACGGTATAGAGACCGATTGCGTCCAGAGGCGAAGCAGCGGTACTTGAAAAAAAATAGAGTGCATCGCAAATCTGGACCCATTTGAAATACGGCAGTGGAGTAAAGACCCAGACGACTTACCGCCACTGTCCTACCCCGATATCTTCACGTATCTTGTTTGTGGAGTAAGCGCTTACACAGCGAACCAGTTTCGTAATTACAAGTCACTGGAGGCGCACATCCAATTTACAAATGGCTGGGTGCAAGATTTGGCTATTTTCAAGCCGCCAAACTCTGAGTACGTCGTCAAAGTAAGTCAGCTGGAGTGCACCGAGTGAAATAGCCATTTTCCACCCCCCACCATAATTAATGTTACACATTTATCATTTAACTGCTAAAATATCGTTATCATATTATATGCCCATAATTGTAAAGTACATGCAAGTTAACACATTGATAATCGGGTAAATTATTAACGCCAATTTGTGTCCTTCCTGTCTCATTTCATTTATTGTCTTTACATCAACCAATCAAGTCACTCCATTCTATGTTTGATCGCAATTTCTATAACTTCTGAGACCACCAACGATGATATTATTCAGCTATAAAGTGTGATGTGAACATATTTAGAACTTACCGGAATGAAAATGTCTTGAGCACACCAACTGATATCTGGAGACGTAACAGAACTTGATATCAGCTCGTCTCACGGCTGCTATCCAGGCTAGACGCCTTCGTTTGGTAATATCTGATACATGAGCTCCTTCATGTTGCTTCCAGGTTGGGAAAGCATAAAAAGACAATCCAAACTTATTCCCGTGCCGGTCGTAAGATCGAACATTGCAGCCGACCGCACAGCAAGTACGAACCATGGCTATGCTTTCGCTCCTTACTTAGACCCCCAAAATGGCGGATCGGGCCAAAATCCTTTCCACGCCCACCCCCGTGACATCACGCTCCAAACCCCTATTAAGTCCTGTTTAAACAGAAGTGCATTACAGTGGAACTTAGGATATCTGCCTGACTGTCAGCTGAGCTGGACATGGGGAAAAAAAGGCAGTTGTTTTGCTTTTCTTATTTTGGCAGTTTGGACTCTGTGTGAATCTGCTCACGTTAAACTTATCATTCAGCTTCTGCGTCTCTGTGGTGTGCAGGGTGATGGAATTTGGGCTCCTCGTGCCCTTGAATATTGTCCCAAAATAGACATGAATGTTCCAGCGTGAATGAATTATTGAATGTGCCTCAGAGGTATGCGGTGCACATGGAAAGACGAGCAAGACTTCACGAGAAAAATGGAAATAATCGAGGGCCATTCACTGCTCTGTTCACAGGCATTTTAAACGATAGTAAAATGCCTGTAAACGACCTGATAAACCACATCTAACCATACGTGTGTCTGCCGTGCTTGCACACATACACACATAGTGCAGTTACATGTAGCACACAAAGCACTGTCTGAGGTCATTGGCCATTTCCTTCACATAAGAAGAGAATTTAATAAATGAAATAAAGTTTGTTTAAGACGAACTGACAGGAATGTTTAAAGTGTCACATGATTTCCTGGGTGACCACACCTAATGAGGTACTACATATGCAATTTATTTTGCTACAAATAGTGTAGATTTTGAGTCATCTGCCTTTTCCTTGCACACTTGTGCTTAATGCCAGTCGGCGACTCAAACCGTCATCCGATGAAAAAACAGAGCACCTTCTCATGCTTGAGAATAATTAAACAGTCTGATGATCTTCCTTCAGACTCTCCAAGAGCAGGACCTCAAGTGTGTTTCTCCTGTCTTGCAGAACGGGGTTGTGCATCGAGACCTCAAGCTGGAGAACATTCTTTTGGACCAAGATTTGAATGTAAAGGTAGGATCCTAAGAAAATATTGTGCACTAACTGAGCCATCTTGCCACATTTCCTTAGCATTTAATGAGATAAGATAAGATAGAACTTTATTAATCCCTCGGGTGGGTTCCTCTGGGAAATTCTGTTTCCAAAAGCACAGCACCGACAGAAGTTACAGTTACAGAATGTTTTATTATATATATATATATATATATATATATATATATATATATATATATATATATATACACACACACACACACACACACACATATAAATACAGAGACAAATAAAAATAAAATATACGAAGGGGATAAATAGGAATAAAAAATAAAAATACAAGTGAATTGCACATTTCAAGTATTGAGGTCTATTTGCACCATTGACCATTTACAAAAGTATTGCACAAAAGGTATTGCACAGTGAGGTGAAGAGGCACTACAACTTAGTTGTTCCCCCCTCCTTTGTCCTCCTGTCTCCGCTCCCTCTCCCCTCCAGAGAGGAGTTAAACAGTTTGATGGCGTGTGGGACAAAGGAGTTTTTAAGTCTGTTAGTTCTTGTCTTGGGGAGAAGCAACCTGTCACTGAACAGACTCTTCTGGTTGTTAATGGCCGTGTGCAGAGGATGCCCAGCATTGTTCATAATGTCCATCAGTTTCTTTAATGTCCTTTTCTCTGCCACTGTCACCAGAGTGTCCAGCTTCACGCCGACCACAGAGCTAGCCCTCCTGATCAGTTTCTCCAGCCTGCATGAGTCCTTCTTTGCTGTGCTGCTCCCCCAGCACACCACAGCATAGAAAAGTACTCCAGCAACCACCGACTGGTAAAACATCCTCAGGAGCTTCCTGCAGATGTTAAAAGACCTCAGCCTCCTGAGGAAGTACAGTCGGCTTTGGGCTTTTTTATACAGGTGCTCTGTGTTGCATGACCAGTCCAGTTTATTGTCCACCCACAGCCCGAGGTACTTGTACTTGTTGACCACCTCCACCTCCTCCCCCTCTATCTGAACCGGCAGTGGACCTTCTCTGGACCTCCCGAAGTCCACAACCAGTTCCTTGGTCTTTGAGGTGTTGAGTTGCAGGTGGTTTGTGTGACTCCATGCGACAAAGTTCCTCACCAGACTTCTGTACTCCTCTTCCTGATCATCCCAGATACACCCCATGATGGCCGTGTCATCTGCAAACTTCTGAATATGGCATAATTCAGAGTTGTAGCAGAAGTCAGAGGTGTACAGGGTGAGGAGAAGAGGGGACAGCACAGTTCCCTGTGGTGCTCCTGTGCTGCTGACCACTGTGTCAGACGTGATGTCCTTCAGCCTGACGTACTGTGGCCTGTCGGTGAGGTAGTCGGAGATCCAAGCGACCAGGCAGGGGTCCACCTCCATCCTGTTCAGTTTTTCCTGAAGCATACAGGGCCGGATGGTATTAAAGGCACTGGAAAAGTCAAGAAACAGGATCCTGACCGTGCCTTTTCCCCCATCCAGGTATGAGTGGGCTCTATGCAGGAGGTACAGGATGGCATCCTCCACTCCGACACCCGCCTTGTATGCAAACTGTAGTGGGTCCTGGGCATGTTGTACCTGTGGTCGGAGGAGGTTGAGGAAGAGCCGCTCTAGAGTCTTCATAAGATGTGACGTCAGTGCCACCGGTCGGAAGTCATTCAGCTCATTGGGCCGGTTCCTTTTGGGGACCGGGACGATGCAGGATATCTTCCATAGGGCGGGCACTCTCCCCAGTCGCAGACTGAGATTGAAGACTCGTTGTAGCGGCTCCCCAAGTTCAGCAGCACATGCCTTTAGCATCCTAGGACACACCTTGTCTGGGCCTGCTGCCTTCCTGGGGCGAAGCTTCCTCAGTTGTCTCCTGACCTGATCCACTGTGACACTGGGAGATGTTTGGGAGGAGGGGAGGGGGGGAGATGTCTTGCTGCTGAGAGAGGGATTGGAGGAGGGGGTGTCATGGTGTAGGAAGGGGGGGGGGAAGCGAGGGAGGTAGGAGAGTGGGGAGAGGACTCTGTAGTAAAGGTGAGGGTGGGGGGGTTGTGGGCTGGTCAAACCTGTTGAAGAAGTTGTTGAGTTCGTTTGCCTTCTCCACAGTCCCCCCCACTGTGCTTTTCTTGGTGTTGTGGCCTGTGATGGTTTTCACACCATTCCAGACCTCCCTCATATTGTTCCCCTAACCCTAACCCCTTCCCATTATCATCTGATCCATGCTACGTGGATTGTTTTGCCGCCTCCAACATAAAATGCAAACACAGTGTACTTTCAGGATATATGTTGGAGCATTTTCTACCCAGAGGAATTTCAATGTGTTGTTGAGCAATGGACAGTGAATGTGAAAAAACACAATGTAAGGCCTTACAAAAGAACCCAGGGAATATTTCTTGCCTTATTTGGGCATTGTTCTCCCTATATCAGAGCTGTGCATGGTCAGCAGGGAATGCCGGGAATTTAGCGACAATCTTGAGGATTCATGCCAGTCAGGGGGTTTACGTATGTGTGCTCTGTCTGTCAAAAGAAAACGCTATGTGCAGACTTCTCTGCGGGTCTTCATTCGCTGCCAACCACATCACCGGAGGTTCACCGCACCGGCCTTTCTCGGCATCTGCTGCAGGAAATCACCGAGGCTCTGTGCAATGCGTTGTTATGTCTGCACAATAGCTGCTTAATGGCATCTGTATGGGGCAGAGAGAGGCAGATATGTGAAATGTTAGGTCATGTCAGGTTTAAAGTAGAATATTAGTCTGTAGAGTGTAACTTTGTGTTTGACTTTGTTTTCGTAAGCATTTGGTAGTCATTCATTCACTCTTCCAGCTTCATGAAGAACTGTCTCACTATAGACTGAATGCATGCAAACATATGGGAGTCCAAAGAAATGTGCTAATTGCCACTGGATATATATGAACAGTGAGCTGGCTTGCATTTACAGTGTTGTCTTCTTCAATGAGGTCTTTGTTTCCCCGTATCTCTCTACCATGGAAGTGAACCTGTCATTGTGAATATTTTTAACACCACGAGGGCTGATAGTGAGCCAGCATGCATGTTTATAATCTTCGCAGATAGAGGAGAGACACAGTATGTCTGCGTATGGCTTTCGGAGCCTCGAGTGAGTGATTGTTCCATTACGTGGGCGTAAGCAGCCTGATGCTTTTGGCCCGCTCCCCTTTTCCTCGCTCACACTTACTCTGGCAAAAGCTCAGCATACCTGCAGTATTTTTGGCTCCTTTAAAAGGAATTGCTTTTGAGTTATTGTGTATTTTCTTTCCCACATGACTAAAAGCTTTCCGTACATAGTCACTGAAAAGGAATTTAGATTGCGTGAGGCCGAGTGCTAAAGTGAATGAAACTCAGTGCAGGATTCAGTGTGAACTGATTAGTTCACTGTGACATAAAGTTTGAGATATCAGTGTTTTGAGTTTGTGGAGAGACATCTGGACTGAGATCTGTTGTCTTGTAATGTGACAGTTACGCCATCTATGATTCACAGTGTCACATGAACCTCTTGTGTTTACTTGACACAGAAAATGAGCGCAGACACATCCAGCAGCTGTGAAAGCTTTGAATAGTGTCAGCAGTAGGAAGAAATAAAAATAATTATTAACAAAATATGTTAATTTGCATTCTTTCTTTTTTGCAGCTGGCTGATTTTGGCCTCTCAAATAATTTCCACAAGGGCACGCTGCTGCAAACCTACTGTGGAAGTCCGCTCTACGCTGCCCCAGAGATCGTGAAAGGGCTCCCATACCAGGGACCAGAGGTTGGTCAACATGCTGTTAATTCCCAGCATTATGGATGTTAGGTTGTTTTAAAATGTTCACAGAATAATCAGTTTTGTTTACTGCAAGACTGGAGGGCTGCTTTTGGTGAGATTACATCATCATTTAATGTCACCACATGTGGCTGGTTTTCTTTTAAAACAACAGCTTTCTAGTACATTAGCTAATTCTAACAACTTGCATTGTGGGTATTGTACGCACCAGATGCTGGCATGAAAAAAAGCTCTTTAAAATGTAAAAAAATTATGATGTCGCTGGTTCTGCTGCATTTTGTGTCTTTCATGAATCCAACATTGTTATTTATATTAGTGCAATGCTAAATTACACTAATTTAGCAGTGTAAAATTCATATCTTCTGGATTAGTGTAGCTTTAAACCACAGTACATCTTCTTTTGTTCATGAATATGCTTTAAAATAATATAATATTTCATTCTGTATGTGTTTGTGTCTTAGGTGGACTGCTGGGCACTGGGGGTGTTGCTGTATGCCCTTGTTTACAGCAGCATGCCATTCGATGGTGCCAGTCACACAAAACTCACAGAGCAGATCAGCCAAGGTCGCTATCGCAGACCCAACCCCCCCTCTGGTAAAGCTTCATAACTTTATTTTTTATATATATTTTTAAAGCTGTCAAATGGGATCTGGTTTGTCAGCGTAGTGGCCATAAATAACTGTTGACTCTGTCCCCTCCAGACGCCTGTGCTCTCATCAGCTGGTTGCTGACAGTGCGTGTGGATGAGAGAGCCACGATAGAGGACGTGGCTAACCACTGGTGGGTGAACTGGGGATATGAAGAGAGTGTGTGTGACTGCCCTTCATTTCCACACCAAGAGTGCCCCTCCCCGCTGCTGGCTCGCTACATCGACTGGCAGAATCAGGTTGCTGCTGCTAGCAGTTTGACGGTGGATGCAGACTGCCTGTCCTCAGACTCTTCCGGTCTTCCTCAACACGCTTCCAACCCCTTTTACTTCAGCTTACCTCTAAAGCACGAATGTGGGGGAGGTGCAAGGGTGCGCGGTGGAATATCGAGTCTTAGGAAGTCTCGCAAGGAGAATGCGATTCCCCAGACTGCACAGGGAGCTTGCAGTGACGTTTGTTTAGCAACTGCTTCTTCCGTGGTGATTTCCTCCAGTTCCACTTTTGAAAGAAAAAAGCCCAAAGGTATTCTGAAACACCAGAGAAGTTTAGATTCAGTCTTTCACACCCCTCCCAGGGATAACGCCCCCTCTCAGCTCTGTAACACTGCACCGCAGCCCTGTCGAACACACAGTCTTACTCATGCGTATGTTGACGTCCTATCAACCAGCCTTCTGTCTCCAACTACATTCAGTCAGCCGTCGTCCAAAATGCCCAAGAAAGGGATACTAAAGAACTTGTATGGTGGGGAGTCAGGTTATGGTTCCTCATCAGACAGAAGGGGCTCAGGTGTAGGAAGTACAGACAGTAATGCAGGTCAGTCCTGTTCCCACAAACAACAAACATGTCTCCCTGGAGTTGAAGACAGTCCCACAATGCGCACAGAAGCAGTAAGAAGACGTAAGGGTATTTTGAAACGTAATGGAAAGTTTTCTCGCAGCCTGGATCTTCCTGACAACCACCAGTCTTCTCCCTCTCCAACTCCTGCGATATTCCCAGAGGCTCTGCAGCATCTCCTCCAGACTGCAGGGGATGCTGAGGGCCGTCATAGCCGCCCCTCTAGTGTTGTGAGCGAGGATAGCCTCTTCTCCTCCGATTCCTTTGATCTGCTGGACCTTAGCTCCCAGTCACGTCGCAAGATTTTCTCAAGGGGGGTGCGGCACAGCTCAGAGGACGATTTGGAGCAGCTGAGAGGCGAGGTGGACAGGGTTGTTGGACAACGACAAACAAAAAAGGAAATGGTGTAATACGAAGCGTATTAGAAACTTTAGTGTGCTGAAAAACTGGGTTTAATTCCAGCTCTTCAGTTCAGTTTTATGTGATAATCAGTGCCTGCGATCTTGAAAAGACTTCATGAACTCTAGAAAGGTTGCATCTCAAGTACACAGACTCTCATGACCATTGCACTGCCGATGTAAAGCACCATGTCTCAGCATATTTGCAGCGATAAATTAAAGTGTAGCCTCTGACTGTTTAACTGTGTTCCTCCAAATGGGACCTGATTTCCAGCAGTTTGCAGAGACAGGACAGAATAGTCTGTTTAATGGACTCGGTCCGACCTCACCTGCACAACAGACTCTCCTTGTAGATTTTTGCAGATTGATGTTGACAACTCTCAAAATCTTTGTCTGAAGGCTGTCATCTGCTAACATGGTAATCCATGCATCTTTGATTTATCGACAATCATTGTATGAGTAAGTCAAAAGACTTAAAGATATTTCCATCCACCTGCATTTTTTGACCATTTTGGATATAAAATCTGAGGTGTAAGTTCAGAAAAAAAGAAGAAAAAATACTTTTAAAGTTCAAAAAAATATGTGTGTATTGATAACAGTGAAATGTGGCAAAGTGCAATTGAAACTAGCTTTTTATACACTAATCGTGCATGAAGCATGTCAGATAGAAGCATACAGTATGTATGTGAGAACTAATGGCGAGGAGGAGCATTAGTTAAATTAATATATGAAACAAATGTAAATATAATTTCATTTTTTCTGCATTCTTTGGCAGTGCTACTAATTTTGCTGGTGATCTTTTGTAATATATAATTTGCACACTGTTGTTCTGCAGTGGTTGTGATAACACCCGGCAATAAATTTAACATCATCAGCTACTTATACTCAAGTATCCACCTTCATGCAGTCACACATACATATGGAAACAGATATGCATAGAAGTTTGCTTTTAGCTTAATGATTTTCTGAAATGTGTTCAAATGTGTGCAGTGTTTGGATGGAAACTAGACTGTAGCAACTTCTGTTATGATGATAAATTCTGCTCAGTTGACCTTTGGGATACTTTGTGGCAGCACTTTATAAACCTTATATAAACATTGCGACATGGTTATAGCGCACTAAAATGTAGCAGATATCAGGACATTTTAAGTGTTCAGTATTAACCTGTATAATCTGTCAGAAATTCTAATTTCTCATCTGAGAATAAATTGTGTTTTTATTCATTATCTGTTCATGCATCATCCTGCTTATGTTTATGCACTGTGGGCTTGCACAAGAGGAGCTATGGTTGTTAACAGACACTTCACATTGGTTAAACCCCATTTGTTAAATGTTTATATTCCGCTTATCTAAAATGCTAAGGAAAGTAATGCCGATGTCAATATTTTTTTTCAAGTATATTTATGCCACACAGTGTTTCACTGTGCACAGTTTGCTTCTTTGCACCAACACACACAGTGTGAATAGCAGATAGATCACATTGCTTTTTACCGTGACACCACCTGTGCTGCTCTGGATGTTTAGGTGATGTATGCAGTAGATGTATGCAATATTAAATCTGTGATTTTCATACTGTGAGAGGAAATACAAAGAATTCTCTTTAACTTTTTTTGTTTGTTATTTTTAAATATTTTTGTTTTTCTGGGTAAAATAAATTATTTGAATCTGAGCAGTTTGCAGTGTCTTTTCTGATGAAACGATAAATAAAATCAGCAGCATGTTGTAAGACGTATTGCATCTTGACCAACCATAGAGTTTGTACTCGAAAGCAGGGATGTTAGTTAGTTTGATTATTTGTCTGAGTGTGGAAGACAAAAAGATGTCTATTTAGTTACCTTGCTGTCTTCTTCTGTGTTTCTGTCTCCATAAACTCAGCTCTAGTTGGCCCACAGATTGTTTTCATAGTTTTTAATGGACTTGGTTATAAAAAGAAGTAGGCACAGTTTCTTTCTTTAAATGCTCTACAAAAAGGAAACATTAACTGTGGAAACAGCAGATTTGAAAAAGCAGGTTTCATTAAACAGTTATTCCAATGTTGTGTTTTGAAAGCCTGTCCAATGAGTAAACACTTCATAGATTGTTGTTTGGAGATTTTCATTTTAAGGATTACATTTTTCTGTATGGATTAAAAAAAATGCCAACATCTCCAAAACAACAAAACTCACCAGAAGGCCTTGTTTAGATGTGAAGAAGCCCGGCATGGTCTTTGATAAACATTATTATTTTATACCATTCACTTGCCTGGTTGTAAATTTCTTTAAGTCTTCTCCCCATTTTAGGACACTTTATATAATTTGAATTGATTGATTGGAGAAAAAGTTGGCCAGCAGAGGA
This sequence comes from Rhamphochromis sp. 'chilingali', assembly GCF_963969265.1. NCBI lineage: Eukaryota > Metazoa > Chordata > Actinopteri > Cichliformes > Cichlidae > Rhamphochromis > Rhamphochromis sp. 'chilingali'. Next base: position 102,969 of record NC_137939.1, on the reverse strand, counting down.
TGAAATCCAGAGCAAAGGTCAGATGGTGACTTTTCACAACACTCATATCCCGTCAGTGTCATGGGGACTATTTTGTTACATAAGAACAACCATTTAACTGTGCTGAGCTAATGTTTATGCTGCATGCACAGCGAGTAGATGAGTAAATGTGATACAGCCTTTATCTACACCCAAGACTTCTGGATTCTCAATCATTGCTTAAGATGGGTTGTCATCAAAACTACTGTACTGGGAGGTGATTTGAAGAAATATGTTTAAATCATCAAAACATCCATCTATCCACGTTCTTCTTCTTATCCAACTCAGGGTCAGTGGCACAGCTGGAGGCTCTAGCTTTGAAGTGCAAGTTAACCTAAAATGCTTGTATTAGGACTTTGGGAGAAAGCTTGGGTATCCAAAAAAAGCCCACAAGGGCATGGAGAGACAAACTGTAGGAGTGCTCCAGAGGGAACCGTGCTAACCACTGCAC